>NC_090934.1:612882891-613185921 GCF_040938575.1 Ambystoma mexicanum | reverse complement strand
TACTAGCTATATATAAATATATATGGAGATGTGATACTTTATAATTAACACTACTTATTAACATATATAAAGATACTGGGAAAGTAGGAGGGAGCTGGCATCAGCACCGCCAGGTTCAGCTGCAGTCCATTGTCATCCTTCAACCCGCATTCCACATTCTTTCATGCCAATCTGTGCAGCATGACGCAGGACAGTGATGCAGGCTGGTTCACGAGATAGCGTAGTAGGTTGCCATGAGACACATTCTGTCCAGCTGCGGGTGTCCATAGCAAAGATGATAATACTACACATATTCCCTCCTTCATATTAACACTGAATAAAGTCAACATCACCAAACGTTACATGCTTTTAGTAACTAGAACAAATTTATACATAGTCTTCCATTCGTTGTGGTTTGCGACAAACTGTTCCCCACCTGGACTTGCAAGGAGAATTTCTGGTGGAATCTGGCAAGGAAACATCCTTTGTGTTCTTTGTGCATACACCTGATATTAACGTTTCCTTCACAATCCTCATTCTTGGAACTTTCCTTAAACAACTTACACAGCACCACCAGTATTATTCATGTGTCCACTGTAAACTTATCACCAGTACAATTGGATGGTTCACTGTCATTCCTGGCACTGGTGTTTCGTGGTTCCACCACCCACACTCTCTCTGTGTTCCATATCCTTCCATCCTCTGTTCTAACAGCATGTTTTAATGCTTCAATAACCTTAACCGGTTTGGACCATTTACATGGACCCTTTCTTAGAACAGGAGGAAGTTTGATTCTTATCATATTTCCGACAACAGGTTTTCTATCATTCCTCTTCACAGATAGTCATTTATCATAAGCATATTTGTTCTTGAACTTCCCTGATCTTCTCACATACAGACCCAAAATCCTTCCCTACTTCATTGCTTCTACTCATCCATGATGGTACTAATTTGGTGTTTGTTTTCCTCCCCCTGCTTAACTCAAACAGTGACAAACCTGTGGTGGAGTGTGGGGTAAAGTGATGTGCCACCATTTTCTCCTTCACAGCTTCCTCCCAGTTCAATCCATTCGACCATGCCCATCGAATGGTCTCCTTGAGTAATTTATTAAACCGTTCCACTACCCCATTGGTCTGTGGATGATAAATTGCACTCTTTTTGTGTTCTGTGGAATTCTTGTTACAGAACTTCTCCATCTCTTTAGAGCAGAATTGTGTACCATTGTCGGTCATGGTACTGTTCGAAACCCCTCTCTCTCACATATTTCTGAAAGGAAATCAGTGACTGTTCTTGCTGTGATACAAGGTGCAATTAATACCTCCACCCATCTAGTTAGAAGATCAATTACAACCAGAAAATATTGTTGCATATCATTACTGTTCACAGGGCCCAACACATCCATACCCAATTCATCCCACACTTTCTCTGGAATTTCTGTCACAACCATGGGTTGTCACCCTCACACAACTTTTCTCACTCTTGTTGCAAATGATACAATATCGAATGGAGCGTTCTATTTGAAGGTCACAGCCAGGCCACCAGAAGTCATTTTGTATCCTCTGCTTGGTTTTTACTACCCCCGGTGACCATCATGACCTAACTCAATCAGTCTTTGACGTATTCTTGATGGTGGGATTATTTTATCACCTCTGATGATCATGTCGTTATACACATATAATTCATCTGCAACTCTCCAATAGTTTTTGAGGCCAAGTTCTTCAAACTCGCTTTTGTAAAGAACTCTGTCCTTGAACAAGTTTTTTTTAAATTTGTTAATACACTATCCTCCACTTCTGCATCTTTCCATTCCTTTCATGGGATGGATGTCGTCTCTATACTTAGAACAACTTCCATGTCATCATCTTCCTTATCTCCAGCTTCGGATACATTGGTGAGGCGAGATAAGCAATCTGCAGTAATATTCTTAATTCCTGGAACATATAGCACAGTACAATTAAATTGTTGCAGAAGCATAACCCATCTCCTGATGCGATAAGACACTTTGTTTAAATCCTTTAGACATGATGACATGAACTAGTGACTTATGATCCATACGAAATTCCACCTCAACACCCCAGATGAAGCTTCTAAATTTCTCTGCTGCCCACTTTATAGCTAGGGCTTCTTTTTCTGTGGCAACGTATGACTTTTCAGCTCCTTCAAGTAGTCTTGAGGCAAACGCAATCAAAACTTCTTTGCCTTCAGCTTCTGAGTGACAATGGCCCCTAAGCCCACATTGCTTGCAGCCGTGGTAATGATGGTTTTTCTGTTACTTCTGAAACCCTTCAACGCCGGGGCTTTAGCCAAAACAGATTTTATGAATTCAAATTCTTCTTAACATTCACAGCGCCATTCAAATGTTTTCATTTGAGGAGCTCTCGCATTGTAATAGTGTGTATTGCAAAATCTTGCACAAACTTAGAATAATATTCTGCCATACCAATGAAAGTGCGTACTTCTTCCTTAGTGTGTGGTCTAGGCATGCTTGTTATTGTATCGACTAACTGTTTCTTTGGCGATATGCCATTTGCCGAAATGCTGTGCCCCGAATATTCAATTTCTGAACAATTAATATTGCATTTATCTCTGCTTAGAGTCATCCCTGCTTTGAGTAGTTTCTTGCAAACATTACTCAATCTTTCATCATGAGTTCTTTGATTATCTGCATAAATCAGGATGTCATCTTGGAAACATAGTATACCGGGGTTATCTTTCAAAAAGTCTGTGCATTATTTTTTGCAAAATTATTTTGAAAAAATGATGCAGCAGACACCAGTCCAAAAGGCATCCTCTTATACTGGTATAACCCATCTGGTGTGATGAAAGTTGTTTGGATTCTCTGTGCAACTTGACTTGATGATATGCCAATGTTAAATCCAACGGCAAAAAGAAATTTGATGAGCCAATTGTGGAAATGAGTTCTTGAATATTGGGAAGAGGATGTCTATCAGGAACAACACATTTGTTTAATTCACGCATGTCCACACATATCCTGAGTTTACCAGATTTCTTCATGAGTACTATCAAAGGTGAGACCCACTCACTGGCATCAATACTTTCGATAATGCCTTGGTCTTCCAGCATGTTGAGACCCTTGCTAGCTTCTGCTCTTCTACAAATTACATCCATGGAAACCAGGGGCACCTTCTTTTCCTGGATGAGGGCAGAGTGCCATGCGCCCACTGCGGTCAGCCCCCAGACATCATGGGCAGCAAGGATCCTGTTTGGGGTGGTTGGAGATTGTATCCTTGGTGGTCTCACAGCTAGGGAGGCATTTGTGAATGGAGTCCATTCTGCAGCTGGTGCCGGTCTCGGCAGTTGGTCGCCACCATTCTTCTTCCAGAGCACATGTGCAGAGCCCTCCAAACAAGTCTCATGCTTTCACTCACTCCCATTGGTGGTGGTTGCTTGGCAACCAAAAGCAACAAGGAAGATACAGCTTTCAGGCAACATAAGCTTTGCTTAGACTGTGCTCCTTGAGTCTCAGCTCTTTCAGTTGTGTTTCACTCACTCCTGCTCCCTCTTGCCTCTGTCTCCGACATTGAAGCTCTGGCTCTGTGTCTCTGCCTTCTCTCAGCCTGCTGACCCACCTCCTTATTGCCTCCTTATTGCCTTACTGATGGTTGCTGCTTTCTGCCTTGCTTTCTGCTCCTAGCAATCTCTATTCTTCCTTCTGACTCATTGATAACGTTGGTGCCCATTGTGTGCACTGTCTCTGTACGATATCTTGCTGGGGCATTATTTGGTGGTGTTGGAAGACTGGCACATGGTTCTCTACATGTGTCATTCACAAGAGAGCGTTTCGGCCTGTCTACCTGACTATCAACGTTCACAAGTCCTCGATCCCTCGAGTTCTGGAAAGTTTGGACAGCCTGGCGCAGCATACTAATCTCTTCAACTGGATATCAGCTACAAAGTGTCAGGGCACAGCAGTGCACGAAACTAACGTGCTACCCTCTTCCAAATCTGCCCAGGGCAAACTTCCCTGTTGATTTATGGATATTAATGACTATCTCTGCAGATTCAGGCTTCAAAAAGAATCAGAGGCACACCACACACATATCCAATTATCATCTGGAGATTTGTGCGAGCCTGCAGATCACTTTTGAAAAAAGTAGGTGATGAATACATTACAAAAATAAATGTATATGGGGGAGTCAAATAGTCCCAGGATTTCCGGGAAAAACTAATGATAGCATTTAAAAACTGGTATTACCCTCTACCAAACCATACTTTGTAGCTCTGGGTGATAATATTTGTTTGGGGTACTCATGTACACGTAGGTTTGCCATCTAAAATGCACTGCCAATGTAATCAAAGTAATATAGAAAAGGTTATACATTATTTAGTAAGAACATATATTGAGAGCAGAAACAGAAATGTTTTTACCTAGTCTTTCATGGGGAAGCATTATGGGATTCTTGACAAGCTGCCTGGGGTCACAATTTCCTTTGCTTGCAGGTCCATCTAGGGGCACATTCGCTTCTTCTTCGTGAACATTCTTGCCACTTCGACTGACAGACAGGCTGGCAGAGGGACATCACAGTGATGATGTTTGGGTGCACTGGTGTCGAAATTTGTGGGCATGATTCCTGAAAACATTCCACACTGCTCCTCAGTCATGGTAGGTGGCTTACTGTGGTATAAAATGTCATACTGAGCATGGCATAGTGTAATATAACAGTTACGGTGCAGTACGTAACATGAAAGGATGGTGCATGTTTTCAATGCATGCTAGTACCCTCACGCAAGTGACATATACCATGGGGTGATGTCATCTTACACATAGATCTAACCCTTTCTCATACAATGCAAGGTCACTAACAGAAAGTGCATGATTATCCCAAGTGTTCATACATTTATCTGAATAGATCTTGAGTGTGTTAAAAGTAAAGTTCTGGCACAGATCGACATAAGAAGACTGTCATTTTACATGAAAATTGTATTCAACTGCATCTCATTCATTGAGCATGTGTTCTGCATGTACATTATAGCAGAGCATTCAACTGTACAGTGTTGTCCTTGGGGTTTATACACCAATTTATATTACATCCCATTTCTCCTGTAGAACTGTGTCACATAGAATACTGCTGAGTCCCATGAACAAATTGATCCAGCTGTCACACAGTCTGACATAGAAATCTACACTGTCACCTCAAAATCCTTCAACCTTTAGTTCAACAACATCAATTCCGTAAGTCATCTCTGCTTATTGTTAAAAAGTTGCTTTAAATACAATGTACTCTTTGCATGCAAAGCAATGCTCCTTTTCTCATGTCTGTTCAGACTACGGTCTGCTGAAGGGGCATACTATCTATAGTATTTCAAAGTTATAGCAAATGTCCAGAGGCATATACAAATATCAAGAAAAGAAAACATAACATATCGACATGTGTGCTGGTTAAGAAATACATTTTAGTAACAAGTGTTCAACTAATAGATATTGTCGGCTATAGACTTTGTTGCAAAATACTGAGCCAGGTGGATCATGGTGATACTACCTCCTCTGATCAACTTCAGAAGGATGCAAAGCTGAGATCTTATTACGCTGATTCAATCATGGGACATGCAGATTATACAGATATCGGCAGTAGGTAGATTAATCTATTGAGATATCTTACTGCTGATTTTAATATCCAGTCTTTCTTTGATCACATTCACAGATGCAAAGGACTCCCTTCCCTCTTGCTAAGTCCTCTCACACAGACTAACCAAATCCCATTAATTTCCCTAACTTTCAACCCCCTTCCAGAAGACATTTATGTAATATTCAGTACTTTGTTTGCACAAATCAGCCCAGTGCAAAATGTCCTTGAAGATGTATGGACATTAAAGAAGCTCTGGGCAGATTCAGGCTTCAGGAAACATCTGAGTGGCACTGCAAATGTACCCGCATATCACTAGGAGATTTGCGGGAGCCTGCACATCAATTTTGAGAAAGTTCCCCATACTTAATGATGGGAAATAGGTGATAGTTAAATTGCAAAAGTAACTTTATCTGAGAGTCAAATAGTACCAGTATTTCCTTGAAAAACTAAGGAGAGCTCTCAAAAAGAGATATTAGTCTTTAAAAAACCATCATCTGCATCACTGGGTGATAAAAAAAATGTTGGAGGCCCTATGACTATTTGCCAGTTCTTGTTACTTCTCCCCAGGGTGTAGCCCTTCCCCATTAGTCCCCCTAGAGGGGATAATATGATGAAGGACCTCATAGGGAGGGATTCCCCTCCTGGGGATAAGGAGAACCAACTGGGGAAAAGCCTCCCTAAAACCCTGTTACAAAACACCTTATCCTCATTGTGACCTCTTTTTTCCACCTTTGATAATAAAGCCATGTGAAATTCTGGGACCTTGACTGTGCCAAATGTAAAACGTACTGGCACAAGGAAGGGCAAGGGAAGCATATGGAATAGCAGTATGCAAATACAATCAAGTACTATAAGGTGGCAAATGGGAGGCGTGAATAATACTAAAGAGACTTTAGTGAATGGTGTTGGCATTATGCAAGGCTGGAGTCAACAATATAAAGCAGAAAGGGCCTTGTTGCAGTGGCCAAGTCAATACCATTGCTCAAGCAGAGTGTATGAGGAGTCCTCACGCGCCTTACAGTGGTTCATGCAATACCACTGACCAAGCAGACTGCATTGGGAGTCCTCTCAATCGGTGCAGTGATCCACCTTACACCACTGCTTTAGAACCACATACAAGAAAATACCGATAAGCCTGGAAAATAGATGTAACATCACAGTGTTAAATGGAAGAAAAATAAGGCTATGAGTATTTCTAATGCCTGGAAAGAGTTAAAAAGACTAATCCATGCAAGAGTGCTTGAAGGCCACAGTGGAGAACATCTATACTTGTATAGAAGGTCCAGGAGAAGGAAGTCATTCCCCTAGCCCTTTTTAAGGGGGCATTGAAATAATTACTCCTACTAAAATAATGAAGCACAACACCAGGAGAAGGGAGTCAATTTTATGGTGAAGGAACACAAACTTCACTTTAGCTAAAAACTTGTTTATAGTGTTAGGGTTAGATTAGTTTGTTTCTGATTGAGGACGGAGAACATTTAATTTCGACAGTCATTCTGGCAGCTCACTGAATTTTTTCTAGGCTGAGGCATGGCAAACCTCTTATAGGTAGGGAGAGATAGGTTTTCTTAAGTTGCACAATAAAGATTTGTAGCCACAAAATGACTCCTCCTTGTCAGTCTCCTACTTCTTCACCCTCACTGCACCCACGTATACAAACTCAATAAGTAGGTTTGCCATATAAAACACACTGCCAGTGTAATCAAAGTAATATAGAAAAAGTTATACATTATTTAGTAAGGACAGATATGGACACCAGATACAGAATTGGTATTCCATAGTCTGTCATGAGTAAGCATTATGGGATTTTCTTGACAAGTTGCCTGGGTCACAATTTCTCTTGCATGCAAGTCCATCTGGTGCAGATTCACTCCTGTTTCCCTACCATTCTCTTCACTTTTACTTTCTAGCAGGCTGGCTGAGGGATGCAACAGTGATGATCTTTGGGTGCACTGGTGTTCAGCTTTGTGGGCTTGGTTCCTGAAAGCATTTGGCACTTCTCCTTTGTCCAATGAGGTGGCCTAACAGTGGTATAAAGCATCCTAACAAGCATGGCAAAGCACCATGTTACAGTTATTTCAAAGTAATGTAACATTAAGGAAGGGTGCCAGCCTTTCACTTCATGCTAGTACCTTCACACAAGTGGTGCATACTTTGGTGTGATGTTGTCTTACTTCTAGAGCTTCTCCTTTCTGATACAATGCAAGTTAACTAATAGTAGGGGCAGGATTATCCCAAGTGCTAATACTTTTGTCCGAAAAGATCTTGAGTGCGTTAAAAGTAAAGCTTGTGCTAGTCTAACACAGGTAGATCAACATTCTACTTGGAAATTGTATGCAACTACATATAATTCTTTGAGCATGTGTTCCACATTTAAATTAGAGCAGAGCATTGAACATTACACAGTTTCCCTTGGGGTATATACACCGATTTATACTAGCTCGCCAGCATTTAGTCTGGCGTAGCATTCTACAATTTCACCTGTGAAGGCATCATGAAGCAAGACACAGACAACAGATTCAATATTCTAAATAAAATACTTTGATTTACTTAAATATCAGGGTGGTGTAAGGCTTAACTTTCCCAATGCTAAGGATACTTCCCCCTACCTAAAAAAACAAAGGAACATCTGAGTCATTAAGTTCAACTTAAAAGTCTGTCTATGTACAACTTGTGCTTATCCTCACAACTAAAGTTAAGAAATGTGCACGGATGTCAGCATACAAAAGAAATAATGTTCCAAATACAGTTCTGAGCTTCTTCTAGCTCTTGGCTTACTTTCCAGCTCCCCTTGCCCAGGTTCAAAACCAGTTAAAAAATGTCCCGGCCATTCCCTTCCCCAAGAAGACAACACAGTTCGAAAAAGGCCTCATGGTTCCCTTCCACAAGACATCAGCTCTTCCAGTTTGTAAACTTGCAATCAATTCAAGTCTCTTAGTTTTCGAAACCAGATCCAGGTCACCTTTATAATCTTTCAGGCTCTTCAATAGTTCATACAGATTGTTCTATTTGTCATTCACTTCAGCAATCTTATTCCAAAGTGTAGATTCTTTATCTTTGCTTTCCTTGGCTTTTCCTATGCAGGCTATCCTTAGTTGTCGGACCACACAGTCCACCCATTAAAGGTTATGCAACCGATAACCATTGGCACTCTGTTAGCTGTCCCTATTCTTTAGGTTTTCTTACCAACACAGGTCTCTCTCTCTCACAGCACATGTATATTGGTTTACTTTCACTTTGGATTATCCTTGACAGTCTCTTGGCTTTGCCACAATGTGTTCTTCCACACAACTCACTCTGTTGTGCTCACTCCTTTCCACCACCTTGTTTTCATGGTTTTCATATGCACTCATCACTTGCTTTTCACTTCATTCATTCAGATTCATCAATTGCCTTTTAAAGTATTCCACAATTGCTTTTTCACATGGTTAAAACAAGTCTACTTCATAAATGTCATTACTTATGTTTCCCACTTGTTTGCACTTCATTTGTAAGCTCATCAGAACTTTCCTTTAACTCAGTATTCAATAATAGTTGCTTTGCATTCAAGTTTATTTACTTTAAATTCGCAGTTTGCTCGATATTCAAAACACCGTACTTTGTGTTCACCATTAATTGTTACATGTTTCAGTTCATTCAGCATCACCATATGCCCAGCTGTAGCCCCGGGATCACGCTTTTATTAGTGTTCCCTCTATTTCACTCACTGGTACTCAGTCGTTCCTCTGGGCGTTCTCTCTCTTCTTTCTTCTGACGTCCATCAGCTCTGAATACACTTCTCAGGAACCTGGCAAGCAGCACTTGCCTACTTCAAACCTTCCTGCATGTTGCTGGTAGCTCCATTCTTCACTTGTGGACTCTACCAGCGGCCTGCAGTACTTGGGAGTCTTCCGTGACCCACAGTTCCAGCTGTGGGTACAAGGCAAAGGAGACTCTGGCAACTTTGACCCTGTCACGGCCCGCTCAGGCCCCCACTTCATGGTCTCTCTTCTGGAGTAGCCAGTGTCCTGTCCTCCAGGCAGGGCACTCTTCGGCAGCTCCCTCCTGGGCAGGATTGTTCCCTTCTCAGGCCAGTTCCGCTCAGGCCGGTCTTTCCCAGCCTGGTTTCTCTCCTGCCGCCTCTTCTGCCAGTTTCACCCTGCTTGCTGGTGATTCCACCTTTCATGCAGCTTTGACCTGTTAACAGGTTGCATGTGCAAGTCCTTCTCAATTGTCCGGCCACAATTACTTCTACATTCAGGACATTCCGGACCCTCACAATAGTCTGCAAGTCCCTTACTAGCAGAGTAGTATAAATGAATGTTAGTGTGTACAACTCTTAGTTGCCTCTTCCTCGTTCCACTACTAGAGTGGTGTGACTAAGTGGAAGTAAGAGGAAATGAATGGCAGTAACCTATAAGGTTAGGGTGAATTTTATAAGGGAAAGTGAGATACCATGTCTCACCTAAAGACATCCTCTCCCCACTCACCAAGGTACCTCCACCCAGGTGATCCTCCCTCGCATCACCAGCCCCAGAGTCGGGATCTAAGAGTGATGGCCCTTCCCTGGCTACCTGAGAGGAGGGTCCAGGGGGAGTAGATATGGGGATGCCCTAAGGTTCTCAGACACCTTAAAACTCTTCTCACTTTACTTTTACAACATCAATTCACTAGTAATCTCTGCTAAACATCAAAATGTTGTTATAATTACAATGTACTCTTTGCATGCAAGGCAATGCTTCTTTTCTCACATCTCCTGCACAAGCTGGGATGTGTGCTGTTTTGTGCACATACTTGTCAAGTTGCTGAGCTATTGTTGCTTCCAGTTACTAACAACATTTCAATAGAGGCCCTAAATTACAATTGTAAGTAAATTACACTGCAAGCTATTATAATGGTAAAATTAACACAGGAACACGTAGAAAAACACCTGCTGCTGGACAAGGCAAAAGTTGGGTTTAGACCCACGAGAGGAAAAGAAACGACACTCCTGTCTATCTGGAACGACCAAAAGACAAGCGCAGATTCCTACACAAACTCCCCCTTATCCTTCTAGGCAGCATTCGACACAATCAACCTTAAGGTCCTCATCAAGAGAATATAAGAAATATGAATAACAGATTTAGCCCTACTCTGGATTAAATCTGGATTAAATCACTCCTACCTAACAGAAGGGAAACTCTCTGGATAAAACCCTTCAACCCTTCAACTACGCAGATGACACACAAATCATCTATAAAATTGAAGAAGGACAAGAAGAGAACACAACACTGGAAGAATGTCTCAAAGAACTCAACGACTGGATGAACAAACTCAATGGCAAAACAGAAATCATGGTTATATCCAAAGACATAGAAAATAACATCTATATCCCATGGCCCCATAATTAGGAACACACCATCGAAAATAGTCAAAAACCTTGGAATCCTAATGGACAACGTTAAAACCACAAGGGAACGCAATCATCAAGAAATGCTTCTTCCTCCTTCACTCATAAAACTAACAATCATCTCCCTCATCATGGCAAGAATTGACCACGCAAACAGCCTCTACCTCGGAATGCTAGAACACCTGCTGAAGAAACTTCAAAGTATCCAAAATGCAGCAGCCAGACTCCTCCTTAAGCAATCACAAAGGGACCACATCAGCCCAGCACTAAAAATGCTACACTGGCTGCCAATCAAACAACAAATCACTTTCAAAATGATGTCACAATCCACGGCCAAGGAACACAATTCCTATAAAAGAAAATAACCATCTACCAACAGACAAGAACACTCATTGACATCTGCCTGGAACCAAAGCCATACACACAAAAAAAACCTTGGAGGATCCTCATATTCCCACATGGCAGTGAAAACTTGGAACACACTTCTGAAAGAAATACACAATACAAAGGACCTTCTAAAATTCAGGAAACGTCTCAAAACCTGCCTCTTCACCTCAGAACCAGACAGAATTGACTAACAGATATCAGAACGCACCAGAAACAAGCGCATATTTGTTTGTTTTGTTTATTGATTTATATGGCACACCAAACCCAAAGGTATCTGGGCGCATTTACAGAAAGTTACACATATACTTTGGGCATAGATTGCAATAGTTATTTTACAAGATAATACAAAGAGCACATACATGATAATATGCAGGATAAAGCAAAGGATACAGATGAAAATAATTTACATTTGACAGTCCGAGGCAAAGGTTACAGTGCCAGGGGAGTCATATAGCAGCAATCAAACATAGCTTGGACTATCCTGGGTGTGTCAGAGTTCCTTTGCTACGAGCCAATTTATGGTGCTTTGCCTAAAGTTAGAGAAGGATTGGTCCACTCTCAGAGAAGGAGGGAGGGCATTGCAGAACTTTGCCGCCATGACAGGGAAGCTGCTCCCCCCTGCTTTTTTTAGTTTGAATCTGGGAACAACCAGGCCGAATGAGTTGATTGATCTAGTGTAGCGCGAAGAGGATTTCTTTGATAATTCTCTCTGTGAGGTACAGTGGGGAAGCTTTATTGAGACATTTGTGGGTTAGCAAGACAGTTTTGAGCAGGATTCTCTCATTAATGGCGAGCCATTTGTTTTGTCTCCTCAGCCCCAAAATGTGCTCTCTCCTGGGTATGCCAAGTGTGGTTCTGAGTGCATTGTTCTGTAGGATTTGGATTTTATTAACAATGCACATATTCGCTCCCAGGTACATTGCATTGCAATAATCCAGCTTAGAGAGGATGAGAGCTCCAGCTAGGATAGTAGAGCTTTCTGTGTAAAGAAAAGCTTTGCAGGCCCTGATCAGTTTACAGGTATATGCTGTAGCAGAGACATGGTGCTGACTTGTTTATTTAGTGCAAGGGCTGAATCAAGGTAGAAGCCTAGGGTTTTTACCTCTTTAACCACTTTAATATTATTCCCATCAACACTGAAGGAGGAGTATTTTATACTAAGTTTGTTCAGGTTGACTGCAGTTTCGAGTATCAGGAGGTCGGTTTTATCGTCATTCATGCCTGGATGACTGGATGATCAGATAAATTGTATTCACTAGGGCCTTGTCCTTGTCATAACCTCTGGTGAGGGGTATCAGGATCTGGGTTGTATCTGCATAATTAGTGTAGGTGACAACTAGATGATCCAGATCATTGAACAATGGCTTCATAAATACGTTATACATTGTTGGAGAAACTTAGGAGCCGTTTGGCACTCTGCAAGTTATTGGGATGGGGACTGCAGCTGCTGACAGAGAGAAGACTCTCATGGTCCTATTATTCAGAAAGGAATCGCATCCTGTGAAAAGTGGGCAGCTAACGCAAGGTGTTTACATAGTAGATTATGGTCCACCAAATCGAAAGCGGCGGATGTACCAAGGAGAAGTAGCAAGGCCATTTTCCCTTTACCTTTAGTTCATCAATCTGGGTCTTTAAGTTAATCAGTGCTGGTTCTGTGCCGTTTTGTGGCCCGAAGCCAGATTGGTGGATTCCTAGGAGGTGATTAGTTTCCAGGTACTCCTGTATCTTGATTTAGGCTACTTTGTCTAATATCTTGAGTAGGAACAGTACAGTAATCGGCCTGCAGTTGGTAGAAATGGTGGGGTTCAGAGATTTCTTTAGGAGGGGTAGGACCCATGATTCTTTTAGGTTGCTAGGAACGGTGCCAGATGAGAATGAAGCATTGATTCATTTAGAGGTAAAAGACGCCAAATCTTTAGCAGCATCTTTAATTATCTGAGCTAGGCAGCTATCTCCCTGACACCTCGATGGTTTGAGGGAGGCAGTCATTTTTTCTACCTCATAGATGGAGACTTAGGAGAATTTGAAACAGTAAGGAGGTTTAACAGTGTGAGCTGGAGTTCTGGCGTACGTACCAAAGTTAGGTAGGTTAGCTAGTTTGTCAGCAATTCTATTCTGAAGAAGGGCAGTTATGTTCATTAGGGCATTTTGGATATTGGTACACCAGAGTTTATCCTTCAAGCAATTGTCTGTTAGAGGTATGGGTGCTTCCATTTCTCTTAAAATAGTAAAGAGCTCCTTCGTACTTGAATTAGCTTTGTTAATCCTATCGTAGGTTTCCTGTGTGGTAGGTATTATTTCTTTTGTGTGAAGCAGTGATATTGCTTAAGTTTTTTTATTTTCCTCAGTGGGTAAATGACTCCAGAGGACTTCCAGTTTCGTTTTTTCCTCTCTGAAGGATTTTAGTTGGGGAGTGAACCAAGAATGTAGGTGAGCTCTAGGTTTACTTTTCCACATTTTAAGAGGGGCAATTAGGTCTAGGGCTTTAGTCATTGCGGCATTTTAGGCATCTACAAGGGTTTGTGGATCAGCAGAATCCGGCAGGGAGTTGAGGGTAGGGATAACATATGGTATAATCTTGTCCACAGTGATATTCCTTTTGTTCCTAGTAAGTAGTGGAGGTGCTATTAATTTGGCCTTGGTGGTGACGATGTTGGCTGAAAGGGTGAAGGACAAAAGGAAGTGATCTGTCCATTTTTGGGGAGTAACAGAAATTATGGATGCTTCACAGGTTCTGCCTTTGTTATGGGTAACCTGGGTCACTCTTTGGATAAACCCCAGTTCGGTAAGCGAGTTAGGCACTGCCAAAGCTTGTTGGTCATTGGAATCATTCAACCAATATTGAGTTCACCAAGCAGTAGTATTTGGGAGGGAACTTTAGTATTACCCAATAGTATTATGGTTATGTCTTCTACGAATTAACCTATGGGTCCAGGTGGTCTGTAGATTAGGTGTGCTGTTAAAGTATGTGACTTGGAGATAGGTAATTTAACTGTGAGTAGTTCGCAAGACTTGACAGCTGGTGAGGGGGCTATTCTCATAGCTAAGTTAGATTTAGCAATGTGGGCGATGCCTCCACCTCTAGAGTCAACTCTGTCTGCTCTTATGACATTGTCATTGTCGGGTACTGCAAGTAAGAGGGCAGGGCCTGCAGTTGCATGTAGCCATGACTCAGTTATTGCTATGAGTCAAGGTTAGCAGCCGTGATCAAGTCCGCTATCTCTGTGGCATGCGCCACCAATGATCGAGGGTTTATTAATGCACCCTTGATATTTGGGGTATTAGTGTTAGTCAGATGGGCAATAGGTTTGCCCTGACTTTATTGTTAGTGCTTTGATTAGTGGTTGTTTAATTATTTTTGTTTCTGGCATTAGACTTGGTATTATGGTTGATCCCTAGCATAGGAGGACATATTTTCTCTAGGGTGCTAGTCGTTGGTTCATAACGTCTAGTTAGTCTATTGTACGTAGTCTATTGTTTCTAGCTTTAATAGATCATGGTATATTCATTTTGGTAAGAGCATGGTTAGTCTTTGGATTGGTGGGAGTGATGTAGTTAGGGCCCCTGCCACTGTTATGAAATTAATGAGTGGATATAGTGCCTAAGTTCAACGTATGTAAGAATCTAGTAGTCTTAATGGCCAAAAGCTGGCTGTCAAGCTTAAGCCTTGGAAGGAATGTACTACGTCTGATCCCTGATAATGGAAGGGTTTTGTTAGCCATTGTCGGAACCTGATGGCCAATGTAGTTAGAACCTACCACTTTAGCCTGTAAGCCTACAGCCAGTAGGCCAAACAGTAGTTTTAACAGCTGGTGAATGGTGGCGTGCATAATGCTGGTAGAATGCCACAGTATTTGACTGAGGCACTGTGGTTTAAAATAAAGACATTCAGAAGGGCCGGGTCCCATGACGCAGGTCACAATGACACTAGATAATGATCAGGTGAGCAATGATGTTGCAGTCCCATTTATGCAGAGAGCAAGAATAGGCCCACTGTGCAGTAGCACGGGGTGCCTGCTATGGTGTGTTTTGGATGGAGTACTTACTACCAGGAAGTAGTAAGGCACAATATGTGAATATGCAAAGAGTACACGTGAAAATAGCAAATGTCAATGACAGGTACATGAGCAGTATGGGCACAATTGGTGGTCAACACATTAGCTAGGCGATATGGGCAAAAGCTGACAATCAACACATTAGCTAGGCAGTGTGCAGTCTAGGCACCAATGATCATCAATTCATTGGCTAGGCATTAGGGTGAGCTATGAATGGACACATTAGCAAGGAAGTGCAGGGAGAGCTGAAGAATCTGCACAGTGGCTAGGCAGTATGGGCAAGACTAGTATTCAACATTGTGGCTAATCCCAATATGCATAAAGTACTTATGGACCACGCAGATGGCTGCGCTGAATATTGAACAGTGGGCGTTGCTAGTGGCACCGTGAATAGGGTGCAATGGTGTTGGTTAGCTGAAGTGGATCAAGACGGACTGTCCTTGGGCACGCAGATGCCCTGACACCATATTGCTAGTAGAATAGGCAACCACCTGGTCTGAGCTGAAGGACGCATGCGGGGTAGAGATTGCAGCTGAGTTATGCAACTGGACAAATTGGAGGCAGGAGGAGTGCAGCGTAACTCTGGATAAAATGGCGTTAGATTATGTGTGCAGCAAATAGTACAAGAAGTCATGAAGTGTGTGGGGAGACCTTATAGACAGCATTACAGAATATATGATAGTTCATGCTATGAAAGCCAGTTAGGGTGATTACAGGAAATTCAACAGCACTGCTTACCAGAAGCCGACATGACGGGCATAGATTCGCACCTCGTGGCTCGGATGCAGCGAGACAGGCAGAGACAAGCTCTAGCCATTTGTGTGGGGCCTTGAGTGGGCGGGCCGGGTCGTGTCTTCGGGGGCCTCCAGGGCCAATCAGTCGTGCGATGCTTTGGGGCTCAGCTGCTGAGGCTGCCCAGCACCCAATAAACAAATACAGAGCGGCGGCCATTTTAGGGCGCTCGCCATGCTTCGTAACACGGTATCTGGTAGATCTTCACAGTTTGAGGGCCATTTTCATATGTCAATACGTAGCGAGTGAAGGAAGAAACCCACGATTCACCCTCTTCTGATCCTCTGCCAAGCCATATTTTCCCCAGTAGACAAAGCCCAAGAGACAGGCATCTTAGCTGAAGATGAAGGAGCACTAATTATGAACTAGCACCCAACATAAGAAGGGAACCTTAGGATTCGAGCAGAGGAGACTGCCCCCCAGGAGCTCAGGGAGGCAATCCAGGCAGACCCCACTGACATCCGAAGGGCAATCCACAACCTTTGTGATCTCAACGGGGGGAGGGGAGGCCAGACCAATTTCCCACCCACAGATCACCAGACAGTCACAGAGACATTCCAACACCATGGGCACAACCAGAAGAATGAATCACCAAAGAAACTCTCCTGCAGACAGCAAGGGCATAGACGCCCAAAACAGAGTGCCGAAACAACAAGGTAACTCCACTAACCCATCCGCTAAAACACCTCAACTCTCCGCTTTCACCTCTCACACCCTAAAACAAACACAACCACTCTCTCACACAGCATACCGCACACACTTCATTACACTGCAAAAAAAAAAAACACATTGTCTCGCACAACAGCACATGCAAGCCTACCGATCCGTAAACCACACCCATGCTCAGTAAACGGTGTTAACCGAAGTGAAGCTGCCAACAGGACATCACCAATCTCGCTATACCTTTATACCTTTATACCTTTACGCCCCTACTAGCCCTCCCTACCCTCTTACCTTTCAGGGGACTACACCGGTGGTGATAGTGTGCAGTATAAATGTCCTTTAACATTAACATTAACATAATTTATTGACCCAAATGTTTCAGGATTTGCCAAATGTCCCATTTATAGACTTTAATTGGATTATAACCAATGCATTTTTCACGCTTTGGAATTAGTCAAAGGCACAGCAACACACCTGCATGCATCTGCTTTCACATACAACTTGAATGATATTTTGCACAACACTTCAGCCATAAGAATATAGCTACCTTTCATGACAAAAAAATAAAACTGTAGTTACACACATAACTGACTATCCTTTTGCACACACCCCTCTATCTTATGTCCCTAGTGTACCACTCTCCACCCATACACATGCCAATTCGACATGAATGGATAGCAGGGAATCGGCCAAGCCCTCTTAACCTTTCATGGCCATTATGCACACACGCATACTAGCACCTCCAAATTTTCTATACTTCGGTCTTCGGTCCCTCCGAGGGTGTTCAATGTACAGCATGTTGCGACCATACCCATAGTGAAAGGCGTTATAGAAATGACAACATTACATTAAATTAATTTTGTTCAGACTATGGTCTGCCGAAGAGTCATTCAACCTATAGCGCATGTCAAAGCTATAACAAATGTCCAGAAGCCATATACAAATATCAAGAAACAATACATAACATATCAAAATGTGTGTTCAGCAAGAGATACATTTTAGTAGCAGATGATACACAAATAGATTTTCTGGTCTAAAGCCTCTGTTTCAAGATACTGAGCCAGGCAGATAATGGTAATGCTACGCCTCTGCCCTTCGATTTATCTGGTTGCTTTTATAGTAGTTATGGGGGAGGATTGCAACAGTGTCCTTTTGACTCTTTCATCCTTATTTCAGTAATGGGCAGAAAGTAAGGTGAATAATATATAATCAGGTCCTGAATAATCGTTGCATTCTTGATAGCAGATTGAGTGTTGTTGAGGAACCCTAGAAAGATAATTTAGGGAGGACATACATACAGGGATGTCATTTCACCAAAATTCCAGGGGTAGCGGAAGTGACATCACACGATGCTTGACCCCTGATGACATCACAGAAAGTGATGTCATTTGACCCCACCCCAAAGTGATATGGCTGGAAGCGAAGGAACACAAACTTTCACCTGTTGACAAAACAGGAAGTGGCATTTCATACAAGAATGGATCGCCATATGTATCGTTAAGATCATTGTGTATAGGCCCATATTACCAAATAACTGTGAATGCAAGAAGACGTCTATGACCAAATGATAATGATGTGTTATTATATAGCACTCACGCTTAAGCGCTTTATATAGAAAAAATATACACCCAATGTCACCCAACCTGTGTTGGTACTCATTTATCGACCTCAGAAGGATGAAAGGCTGAGTTGAGGCATTTTAGAACAGACTAAATCAGTGACTCGCCCCCTGAAGTGTGCCTGAAATAAACCTTTAATGAGTCCAGAAATTATTGTAAAGAATTCCTGAAAGGCACATTATTTGGTATTCCTATTCTTTCTTATTTAGGGTCAGTGCTAAAAGTTGTATGGGAGCGAGGGGTCCTCAGGCCCCCTCGCATTGTACGCTCCTCAGTACAAAGTTTGGACCACGTGCCTCGGTAGTGGGATTGCCCTTTGCCCTTATGTAAAGTTAACCACGGTTGACTGCTACATAGATGGGACTACTGAGCAGGACACGGGGCATCCATCTTTTGTGCACCCTTTCGACTCCATCTTGGGTAAACAGGCCTCACTGCGATAGTACAGCAATGCTCAGTTCCCCTTCCACCACAGCAGCCAAGGACAGAGACACACACACACAAGGCGTTGAAGCTGGAGAAAGTTGCAACAATCAATATGCTACAGTTTTCTTCCTCTGAGATCACTGTTCGTCTGAGAACCGGCATGTGAACCAGGATGAGCTAAGCACTTTCTGCTCGATTCGTCCACATAAACGTGCAAGCCACCCACCCCCATTAGAACAATTTATTGCCATCCTGACCCTGCACCCCTTGTAAGGTATTTCTTTCAAGTGCCAGACCCTCACCTGTGCTGCGAAACCCACCCAACATACCCACTACTAACCTTAAGCATTTTTACTACTATATATGTTTTTACTTGTACTAATGAGTTTGAAACCTAGAAGAGATGCGAAACATAGCCTGATTCCTTTACATGCACAATAAAGGTCAAGGCCTTCAATTAAAGCCACGAATGACCCAATTGTACTGACAATAATCATTGTGTGTGACTTATGTAGAAATGTGACAAGTAGCATAAAATGTTTTAAATAATTTGTTATTTAGTATGAAAAATATTAGCTTAGGTAGTGACCACAGAGACCGGACCCTGACCTGCATGGAGCACAAGATGTTTGACGTCCGTCAGCTACTCAGCCAACCAGGAGGAAGAGATGTTACTCACACCTACAGCACCACACCGTCTGGCCAATCGGGTCCATTTAGTATTTTTTGTTAGAGTTACTTTAACTAATATAAATGGTGGCACTGATGTAAATGTGGTAGAGTTTTTTGGGTTATTTCCTAGCTGGAGGAATAAACCATCCTTTGAACTCTTGCAGCCGGGTCTCAGTGCCTCTTTCCCCAACAAGGGGTTTTGTCTGCTATTTTATTTTTTCTCTCACACGTAGTAAGACGGGGAAAGGCACCTACAAAGTGTAAGACTTGAGGCACTTCTATTCTTATTTTTCTTTTTTTAAGGGTTTGAACAAGAAAGCCAGCCATTCCAGAAGTAAAGAGCCACATGGTGCTGGACACAGCCCAGGATTTTGCATTTAAAAAATAAAAAATAAAAAACGTTTTTGTAAAAACATTTTTTAGAGGTCGCAAGGGAGACCACAGAGGTCGCAAGGGAGATCACTGAGGTCACAGTTGCGACCTCTGGTGACCCCTAAATGACATCCCTGCATACATAGCTTTTAAACATCTGCCCATTTGGTGGAGCAATCTGCTTGAACAACCTGAATGAATACGATTAATATTCTGTGCTAGACAAGTTTCAGTGAGGTTTAGGTGGGCCTGTTGTTAATGTTGCTTTCCTTTGAATAAACCTTATTACTTGACCCTGGATTATTTTCTCTAATAAACGTTTAGTGGCATTGTATGCATCTGTGAATCCTGGAATCAAGCCTATTAATGCCTTTGGAATTTGTCCATATATGTTCTGTCTTTTTATATCTGCATGTGTATGTTTTCCATTGTACCTATTATTTATCACATTGGCAAGCAATGCTGTTGGGATTAAACCGTATTCTTATTAATAAAAAGAAATCAGCCGATTGTATTTTAAGGAATCTTTCTTTACCTCAGATATCATAAGATACTCTATGGGGAATGTTGTGGAGATGAGGGTATTGTATATTTTCATGCTTGATTCATGAATCCTGCTAGAAGCATAATGTCATGCGCCAATCATTCAACCCATCATGTTTGTAGGAAGACGCACACACACACACACACACTTGCATGTGGATGGACTGGGCCCTGAGTTTAAGGGCCTCATCACGAGTTGACAGTGTTACTGCCACATTTACCGCTCTGCCCAATCTTGAGTCTGGCGTGTTTACCCCAGCTCATGGTTGGGGGTAAACACAGTGGAAAAATACCCATTTTCGGCACACTTACTGCTGCCGGTATTACCGCACAGTAATTACGCTGAAAATTCCCCATTGGGTCGGACGGGTGGGCGCTAACTTAAATAATTTTGGGCGGTATCCCAGTGGGGATACCGCCCAACTAGTGATGAGGCCCTATGACAGTAGGTCTAGCCCTTTTCAAAATCTAAATATAGCAGACACCGAAACTGAAATAGGCATTGCCCCCCAGCAACAGCATGAAAAGAATCCTGTGATATATGTTGACGTCATCAGTTCCCCAGCCCTCCATTTATGTGGATGCTGGGAGCGCATTTCAGAAGACACATTTTAAGGCATAACCTGAAATGGAAGTTATACATTTCCACCTCTGAAATTGAGTTCAGAATCGAAATGTTCAATGTACTCTGCCTGTCCATTGCCTATGCCATGCCAGACCCGCCTCGAGGGAAGGCTGCCATTGGGGAATTACATTCCTGCATGCATCATTTTGAGAATGATAACTCTGCTCAAAAATATGCTTCACAAGCCCCTAGAAATACTTCTAAACACAAATGTGCCTTTGTAAAGTATTTTCGCATGCAATCGTCCAATTTGTGAATTCACCCTAATTATAATTGCATGTCTTCCTCTTTGCTTGATATTTAAAGTCATACACATAGCTACCATTATTTATGAAACAGTGCCCATCTTTTCGTCTATTTCCAATCCTGGAGATGTTTTCTTTCACATGAGTGTTCATAGTGCTGTGGGAGTTACGCTAGACAGGTACAAACGACCTTTACACGTCGAGATTTCAACCGTGATCCAAATATGGAAGACCCGAGATGAAACAAGTCTTGTATCTACACAAAGTGCAACCAGCAAAAGGATGAACAATGCACACACACGGTAAAGAAAACAATACCATTTCGCATGGATATTATTTAGAAAAACACCCACACTTTAAAATATAACTCATTGAAAAGAAAAGCTTTGATGGCAGAAGCTCACCTTTTCACACACTTGCTTAGGTCACAGCCAACATTAACTCTACTCACATTTCTTCATGGCGATTCAGAAGAGAATCCCACAATTGATAAGTTAAGTAATTTACTAATAAAAGCTGTTTTGTTGTTATTCAGAGATGTATTAAGCACAATTTGCTAATTGTGGATGAACTGGTAGCAGATGGAGTGTTTTATGGTGCTACATTTCGATCATAGAGCAGTTAGTCACGTCAATGATAATGACCAGTTGTAGCTTACCTGTTCACTTATATAAAGGAGCACACCAGGAAGTTACACGTGTGGAAATGTGAGAACAATAATACACGTTCCCATCTGATTGTAGCACATGCACTGTATGTTAGTATGGCACACTTACACAATTAGCGTGGGAGGCACATGATCATCCCATTGAAGTTAGACAAACTGCTTCAGAAAGAAGGAAATAATGAGAAAGTGCAGAGGGATAAATAAAAACGTGTCACTCTGTAGTTTTGAGCAAAGAAGACAGGTGTGAATATCAGGAAGGACATATTGGGAAAGGTGATGGAAACAAAAGGTCAGTGCAAAGGCTTGACTTCGGAAGGGTTCATAGAATAGCAGTCTACGCAGTGGGTGAGCATCCATGTATCTTTAGGGGCAAGAAGTCATAACACATGGTCATGAAGTTGATACAAGAGAAAGAATAAAAGGCGGAAATAAGAGGACATGGCTGTTGAAGCAAATACTTGAAATCATCAAGATGGATGCCATGGGGCGACCAGTGGAGTTTAAAAAGTAGATCTCAAGGAAATGCCAGTAAAGGTACTTTTCAATGTACACTAATCAATATGAGAAGTGAGCAAGAAAAACTAAAAACATAATAGAAACATATTGGGCCTCATTACACGGAAGGCGGTAATGGTTAACGGCCACCGTTAATGGTAACGGTGACCGTTAACCATTACCGCCTTACTACGAGGTCCCTTAGCGGGTTGGTGCTTTAACGCCTGCTTTTTGCAGGCATTAAAAACCAACCCGCTAAGGGACCTCGGAGCTAATTACGGCACCGCAAAATTGCGGTGCCGTAATTAGCGCCTTCCCCATTCCCATAGAGCCCTATGGGGCAGAAATGGGAATGGGGAAGGGTAATGGCGGAAGGGGGATTTACCGCCCCTCCAACCTTGGAATGGGGCGGTAAATCCCCTTTCCGCCAAGGCGGTGCCGGTATTTTACCGGCATGAGCCATGGCGCTAATAGCGCCATGGCTCACCGCCTTCCGTGTAATGAGGCCCATTGAAAGGCCCCGCACTCTGATTAACTCTGCCTATCGTATTACGTACTGTAGAAGTCTACTGTTCAATTCTTCCCTGGGATCTGCCCAAATCATTTTGTTCTTAACTTTGAAGACGTCTAGCATTCTAAAACGATGTTTGTTTGTTTTGAACTGATACATCTGCCCTTGAGCAACACATTAATTTGCAAGGGGAGAGACAATTTAAAATGAGTGCTTTTACATCTTTGACATTTAGACATCTGGATTAGAATATGGAGTATAGTAAAGGGAAGGGGACAACGGGTAAACCAGATAGGAGTGGCTCTGGCTCTAACTTAAATAAAAATCACTTTGCTAAAATATACAGAATAATTGATACTACAGCATGGGTCTCAAAATTGCCATGTACACACTAAACTGCCAAGAAAAATAAAATTTGAAAATATTTTATTTCCGTATGCATCAGTATTATGATATGATATGATAGGTTATTTACAACGCGCTTAATATCCAGAGGTTTCTTAATGCGGACCCGGGGATCGAACCTGTGGTGCTCCCTGTTCTCCTGCATCCAAGGCGAGCACGCTGCCCCTGAGCTATCCTCCCGAGATCCGACCAAATTAATCAAACAATTGACATTTCAAAGTGATGTATCCCCCCTGAATGAAAGGCATAGCTTAATTACTGTTCTCATTGAACACCTTAGCATGACTGACTATATGTATGTGCCTGGCCTACACGTTTCACTCAAACCACTTCTTCAGGGCCTACAATATCAGTTAACACTATGGTCTATGTTAATATTAGGCTGGGCGTTTTTTCATGTCTCTGGTTGCTAAACTCTGAGTACCCAATGTCCTTGCATATACTATTCCATAGACAGGCTGTGCATTGATATCTTAATTAATTACCATACATTTTCACCACTATCTGTTTATGAATTAATGATGCTCCTTATCAGAGATATATTATATAAGAGCAGGAACGATTCATAGCGTCTTCATTGTGCTCAATTTATGATGAGCTCAGGTGCACTTGTATATGCACTGCATGGTGTGCCTTTGACATTGTTAATTGTAACAATTAACATCTACAAACAAATCCTCACAAAAGGAACGCCATTCGAATACTACAGAAATCTCCTGAACCTCTCTCTCGCAACAGGGACTGTGCCACAAACCTTCAAATCAGCATGTATTAAACCACTCCTGAAGAACACAAGTGGCAAAGTGGAAGACCTCTCCAACTACAGACCTATTTCAAACATCCCCTCCCCGGAAAAACTCCTAGACACCTACGTACACAAACTATCTCAAGAGCACGTAGAAAAACACCAGTTGCTGGACCAAGCACAAGTCGGCTTCAGACCGGCGAGAGGAACAGAATCGGCACTCCTATACATCTGGGATGACCTATAGACAAACGGTGACTCCAACACAACCTCAGCCCTGATTCTACTTGACCTCTACAAAGCATTCGACCTAGTAAGCCATGACACCCTCATCGAAAGATTAGAAGAAATAGGTATAGCAGACTTAGCACTACTCTGGATAAAATAATTCCTAGCAAACAGTACAGAGACTGTCTGGATAAAGGCTTTCAAATCTGCCCCACAAGTGAATGACTGCAGAGTACCACAACGATCCGCACTATCACCACTGTACTTCAACATCTACCAGACTCGTACAATGTTACGTGGTACAACTATGAAAACGACACTCAAATCATATACAAAATTGAAGATGCACAAGAAGAAAACACAACCCTAGAGAATGTCTCAAAGAAGTCTATGACTGGATGAACGCCAGCAACCTAAAAATCAAAACAGGAAAGGCAGATATCATAATTATATCCAATAACCAAGAGAACAACACCTACATCCCATGGCTGACAGAATTGGGAACCGTGCCCACACCATCAAATGTAGTCAAAAACCTGGGAGTCCTACTAGACAACGCACTAGCATTAGAACCACAAGTAAACGCAATAATTAAGAAATGCTTCTTCTGCCTTCACTCAACAAAACTAATCCTACCATTTCTCTCCTTCACCCACAAAACACTGACAATCGTTGCCCTCATCATGTCAAGAATCGACTACGCCAACAGCCTCTACCTCGGAATGCTGGAATGCCTGCTGAAGAAACTACAACGCATCAAGAAATCCTTAAACTATCTAGTAGAGACCACATCACACAAGCAGTAAGAATGCTACAATGGCTTTCAATCAAACCATTTATCACTTTCAAAACTATGTACATAAAAGACAGAGCAATCAGCGGCCAGGGGAGCAGAATTCCTACAAAAGAAAAGAACCATCTACAAGCCGACAAGACTCCTTAGATCCAGCAAAGAAATATGCCTGGGACCAAAGCCACAAACAAGGAAAAAACATGGAGGCTCTTCTTTCTCCCACCTGGCGGTAAAAACCTGGAACAACCTCCCGAAAGAAATAAGAAACACAAAGGACCACCTAAAATTCAGAAAACTGCTCAAAACCTGGCTTTTCAAGACCTCAGAACCAAACGGAAACAACTGAAACAATAAAAGCGAAAATGCAAATAGAGCCAGTTAAAAAAGAAATCTTGATGGTACAGATAACACCGAGAACCAACAGAGAAGGCAAACACCTGAAAGAACTAAAGTGACAATGCAAGGCTGAACCGACCACGACTAACAATCCAATCAGGACAGAACATTAGCTAACAAGGATGACACAAACAACAGGCACAATGATCAACCTGACCCCCTACCAAGCACCCCCTTGACAGACATGAGAACATGACCTCATGTATAAACTGCCAACCCAATGCAACTTTGAATCCACACTATTCAACAGTTACCTCATACTCACAAGACAACCATCTTCAAAACCAACCCCAGTATATAGGCAAACCCGCTAGCCAAAACAAGACCACTAGCGCTACACTATGAAACCCACACATAAGATATTAAGCAGAAGATGGAACACACTAGACTGACATACACTGGACCCTATCAGAATTCCTGGAGATGGACTCACACCCGAAACGACTACCCCCGACACACACAACAAATCTAATGAGACATAGGTACAGAGACTCCCTTGTGTCAATATGGACATGGTGATAATGACTGAACTGAATCACATCACACACAGATAGATTTATGGATATGGGCAGGGGTCACAACTAGAAAAGTTCCACGGGGACCAGTTTGCATCAGGCACAGACTGGGAGGTAAGGGCTGGCCTGAGTAACAACATAGATAGATTTGTAGAGACTGACTAGTGTAACATATGGACAGAGAGGTGAGGGACATCCTTGTGTTACGCTGAAACAAGATCACTGTAAGGAAGAAATAAAGCTAAACCTTGAAAGACACACAATGAGTGTGTGTCTCTTCAGACAACAATACTAATAAGCACCCCTAATAAAACCTCACCCCTCTTCATACACCTCTAAAACCCTAAATAAACACACCCATACATCTTAAACCACAGGAACCCACAGGCACTTCACCTCGCCACAAAAACAAACCACACAGAGCCTTACACAACAGCACACGAAGGACACTGACCTGATACCACACCAAAAAGCTCAGCGAACAGTGTTAACCGAACTGAAACTGCCAGCAGCACATCACAGCTCCCTTGCTCTTTTTTAAACTTTATCCTACTAACGTACCCCAACCTACCCCCTTTCTTCCAGATCCGCCAGCGCGCCAGGGGACAACTGCAGTGGTGATAGTGTGCAGTATAAATATCCTTTAACATTAACAACCACTGTTGTGGTTGATTTAATTTCAAACCTTCAGAAGCATTTGTTAAAGCCCATGATTTACGTCCTGAATGAAGCGTTCACTCTTAAGTATAGTAATGCACACCTAGGCATTCTGCCCCACGGTTGATGGACTTTTATTTTGTGCACATTGTACAGTACAATGGTTATGTGACACGATAACCTTGGTGCCTGTTTATCTAGTCAAACATTATTGTTTATAATGCAGGTCTATTACATTTCATCATCCACCGATGACATAAAACTGTTTGCCTAGCAAAGCAACTTGAGTAACAGTTGCCATATTCTGTTGCAGAGGAATTCAATGAACGCATGTTTATAGCACACGAATTCTGATGGGCAAATTCTCTTGCATAGTTATTTCTCAAGTTATTAGTTTTTTGATTGATTTTATGTCACCTAGAAAATGAGGTATGATTTTCTTTGCCATCATTTTCCCAGATGGGCATAATGCTCCCAGCACAGAACGCATTACTGCTTGTATCCGCGGGTGGCATGTAGGGTACTGCAAACGAATAACTTGAAATAAACCTGTAGACACTGAGCAGAAAATGCTTTGATGGGAACTATACATTACATTGTTCCTCCGGTGATATAATACTACGCCTGGCTATTTTAATCCACTGCATTGTTGTATGAACTCCGAACTCCCTTTCAGAAATGTCTCAATCATATGGCTGTTTAGACCATACAGTTCGAAACATGATGTTTGAAAAACAGAAGTTGTCGTCTCATTTGTCTTGCATTTCTTGAAACTCTCTTTATACGCTCACTTGCACAGGCACCTGAAACATGCTTGCTCAAAAAAGTTCATATGTTTTACCGAGATAGCAGAGGCCTGTGAACTGCAAGGAACCACGCATGGATTTATCTTTAGCTCTTACATTTCAGTTTTGCTCAATTCCATGGGCGAACGATCGTTTTAAATGTGCGGTTTTGTTTCACTTGTGCACATGTTTAAAAGCTTTATAAACCTTGCCCGAGGGCCGCACAGGCAGTTATGGGCCTTGAAGACAAAGATAAAGGGCCTCATTCAGAATTGTGTGGTAAGGGTTAACGGTCACCAGTAAGAAGACCGGTGCCGTTAAACCCTTACCTCCCAATTCCGAGGTCCCTTAGCAGGAGCCACACACGACGTGTGGTCTGACCACACGTTCTTTGCGAGTCCCACTAAGGGACCAGGGCGCTAAAAACGGCCCGCTATTCGCAGGCCCATAATTAGCGCCTTCCCCATTCCCATTGAGCCCTATGGGGGCTCAAATGGGAATGGGGAATGGTTGGTTCAATGGGGACTTACCGGGTCCGCACAGGTCGGAATGCCCCGGTAAGTCCCCATTCAACCAGACCGGACCATGACCCGGTTTTGGAGGCAGCCAATTGTTCTAATAGTGCCATGGCTACCTCCAAACTCAGGATGAGGCCCAAAGACCTAAGGTCATTGAGGGTGTTTAACTAGGTCTTAAGGGTCCATATCTCCGGGTACGGCCTGAGGGTGTGGTCTATAAAGCTGTTATGTACCTAAAGAAATAATTTGCCTGGATAGACTGCTTGACAATGGCTAGTTCCCAGCTACCATGTCCAAACGTGATAGGAAGGATGGGTATGGCTTAATCAGTAGTCAGGCCACATCTGCCAGGTGCGGCCCGACAATGACTGCAAGTAAGGAGTGGGGGGAAGTGCAAGTGATTTCCCCTACCCAGGCCGTGTCTGTGAGGTGCAGCCTGGGCAGGACTGAGCGGCACTGGAGGGTGGCCTCCATCCCCACACAAAGAAGGTAAATTGTGGGGTGAGGGTCTAGACATTTTTTGTGCCCAGGCTGTGCCTGTCAGGGGTGGCCCGGGCAGGGTGGAGAGCGGCACTGACAGCATGCCTGTCAGAGTGACAGTGAAGTGACTGCCATGCTGACAGCCATGCAGTGTTGGCAGCATGGCTGTCAGGACGGTGCTACTTCTCAGCACGGAATCACCCCCTGAGAGCTATGTATCGCTTGCAGCATATATGTCAGCGCAGCGCTCTGGTGATGAGAGGGAGTGTAATGCTGACTGTCATGCCACCCGCGATCCTGGGGGAATGGCGTGCTGGCACATTAGCCAATTTCCGGGCTATAGTTGTTTTCCAAGCCGTGCTGTATGGCCCAAAAAAGGGGCAATGGGGAAGTGCCACCTCACTCCCCTGGGATATAATATGATATATAAAGTTTTGAAATTGTCACAAGATCCCAAATAAAAAAAAAAAAAAACAAACACCGGACCTTTTGCAACTGGGACATTACATGGGACTTTAATACGAGGTTGGTGGTTCAAGAAAAAAAGTGACAGTAATTCCGTTACCACCACTTTTCTGCACCACCAAATTATTTTTTTTTGTGCAGATTTTCCTCCTGATGTAGTACCACACTGTAAATCCGCAGATTCTCGAGTAAAAATTGGCAGATTTCCCTCCAGAGTGCATTGAAATCCTCCACTGCATCTCCAAAAATCAGATGATTTTTCCACCCGGTCATTCCGCCAGTGCTAAATCCGCAAAAAATCCCCATGGAGTCCTATGGACTCCCAAAATGGGCTGTTACCCCCACTTGTAATCACGAGGTAACTCCACAGGATTACAAGTGGCTGTAATGGGAATTGAGTTTGCTGGCATTTGATCAGATTTACTGCCGGAATACCGGCAAACTCGCAATGAGGCACATGGCCCATTACAACAACTGAGAAAAAATGACAGCCATGGCACATATGTTTTGCAAATTAAGCACTATATTGTCCTAATACGTTATGAACGTTTTCCACAAACCTCTTTCGAGGACTCGCCAAACTTCATTTGAAGTACTTGTGAACTCTCGACCATGACTTCACTTGACTGGACTATGTTACCCATATTATTAATCTTCCTTCTTGCTCTGCATTAGAACTTCCTCGGTATTGTGCATTTCTTTCCCAAATTAATAACCCTCTGAACCACTTAAATGAAATATAAGTGAATGGTATGCCTCTAGGGCAAGTAGGTATTTGTTTTCTATTTTCCAATAATAAACATCGGGTCCCAAATGGAAAAGGCAACTTGTCAGTGCAAAGTTACCAAAGTCTAGTACTGATGAACAAGAACATTTTCCATAGCACTAATATTGGATGTATTTGAAACTGCAAACACCCACTAACCAGCAAAAAGAAATTAGAATGAAGGTTTACAACGTGGCCAATTGACGAGCCTCTTCTGAACGCTCTCTACAAAATGGTTAAAGGGCACACATGCATACTTGCTTTAACATACATGTGCATGCCACAGAAAGTGTGGGATATCAAAATGCGCGAGTGTGTTCAGAGAGTATAGAGTGTCAAGAACATCTTTTTTAAGTACATCAATTGTAGCTATGGATGCATAAACATCTTCATTTAGTAGACAACGTCAGATGGAAAGAACAGCGCATTTTTGAGGCTGTACAACATTTGCGCAGTGGAGATGAGGCTGCCTAGTGAGACAAAGAGGCACTCTGGTGAAGCCAATCACTTGAAATGAAGAGTGGGAGCTCAAGGGTGACAGGAAGTAAATGAAATGGCCATTTTCAGAATTGTTCCCACTATAGTTACACGAGGGGAGTTTAAGGAGACCTAATGGCCTGCAGCATAAGTGACTTTTAATAAGGAAGGAATCCAAGGGCAAGGAAACTGATGGTCCAGAATAATTGGGAAGAAAAAAACGACCAGACTCATAATAACATGATTCTCAAGTATAGGGTTGGGGGGCGGCGGGGGCTGCTGTTAATTCACAGGAAGAATGTCCAGCAGAAAAACGGCAAAGGTCATGAAAAACTGCCGGCTTTAAATAAGGAGAAAATAAAACTGGATGCATAGGATAGAAGTCATACAACTTGGACAGTGGAAATCCACAATAATATCAATTTCACTAAAGCAGTTTGCAAGAAAGTAAAGCTTTCGGAATGATGCTCCATTGGGCAACCCCAGATCATTTTATCAAATAACAGAAGCAGGCAGAATGCAGTTATTATGACTGAGAGAGCTGTACAACAGGAGGATGAGACCGGAAGAGAGCAATTACGATACATGTCTGAAAAAACGCCCCAAACAGTGCCAGATCCAGAATGGCCATGATAATAGAGAACAGACTGCTTGAGAAACCACGGTTATGGAGTATCTAGGAGTCGGTTTCCAGGTAGAGATAGTAGCCAATGTTCATTAAACAAAGATATACTAAGGTATAAGGGTAAGCCCCCGTTTGTGATAAATTACTACTCATTGCAACTACAGGGCATGCAGAGTAAATTAATTCACAAATTCATCATCATCATTTCACAAAAAGGTCCATAAAAACAACTAAGCACAATAAGACATCTAAAGGCAAAGTTACAAAATAGGGGAAAAAACAAAAGCATACCATTGCATTCACTTCATTAACCATACAAGAAAATGTTCAAGCATTAAAAATAAGGGTCAGTTAATTTAATTAAATGAGTTATACATTTCCATATTGCGCAAAATGCCTAGCTTCTTTAGACACAGTCATCCAAGATGGCTGCCTCCATGGAAGAGATCAAAGATTTTTGAGATGGACAGGAATGGGTTGGATTAGCCGTAGGGATTAGCATGGCTAGGGGCAGGGAATGGGAGAGATTCGATAACTTAACAACTGTGTATCTCTTCTCAAATATCATCTTCATTTGAAAAGCATGTTATTTGGAAGATGCCTGGTATCTTTCCTATTCAAAGATGGCTGCTAGATTCAGTTTATTTTCAGAGAGCTTTCTTAGGGGCAGCCATCCAGGATGGCTGCCTCCATGGAAGAGCTGAATGAGCTCGAAGAGTTCCAAGATGGGCAGGAATGGGTAGGATTAGCCATAGGGATTAGCATGACTAGCGGCAGGGAATGGGAGGGATTCAATTACCTACCAACTGTGTATCTCCTCCCTCTATGCCCTTGTTATAATGGATCGTTTGAAGTACAAAGCAGAAGTGGAACGACAATTAAGAGATCAAGACATGTATTTAGAATTGTTATCTGATCCCACAGACCAAGTAAGAACCCTCATCAGTAAATTCCTCAATGAGGCAGAAGCACAGGAATGGATTTCCGAAAAACAAAAAATGTCTGATCAAAACTCACCTCATTATGCCGGTCTTATACATTTTACCCAAAGTACATAAAAGTCTTTCTAACCCACCTGGAAGACCAATCATAGCGGCAACTGACAGTCTCCTTGAACCGTTCAACCATTAGTTCAAAGTACAACAACATATTTGAAAGATACTACAGACTTCTTATTGAAGATTAAAGATCTGGAATTTGATGAAACCACTGACATTTTTTTCACTATGGATGTGTGCAGCTTGTATACAAATATCACACATGTAGCTGGTATGGAAGCAATGGAGTGGCTGTTACTCTCCTCTCAGGACTGCAGTGCTAACAGTTTATGTATATTAAGCTTGTTGAAAATAGTACTGAACAACAATTTCTTTTGATGTGAAGATAGATACTTCATCCAAATTGCAGGTACATCCATGGGGGCAGCCATGGCACCCGGATACTCCAACACATACATGGCATATCTTGAGCAACCATCCATATTGAATAAAGAAGAATGTCAGATCCATTTGAGACGCTTTCTCAGATGCATTGATGATATCTTTGGTGTCTGGAGAGGTTCCCATCAAAGTCTTTTGGAATTCTTCACCTTCATGAATCAACAGGCACCGAGAATTAAATTCACCACTCAATTTAGTAAAAACCGGATTCAGTTCCTCGACGTGGAAGTATATATCAAAGAAAATCGCTTACATACCACTATATATAACAAGCCAACCGACAGAAACAGCATCCTTTTTGCATCAGGTTTCCATCCCAACACCACTATTCAAAGTATACCCTACAGTCAATTCTTACGGTATAGAAGAATTATTTCAGAACCAGTGGAATTTGATAATCAATCAAAGAGCTTGCAAGAAAAACTCCTCAAATGAGGGTACTCTCAAGATACGTTATCTATATCCTTGACTAAAGCCTCGACCATTCCAAGATCTCAAACATTGCAGCAATAGCTAAAGTAGTCACTGATCCATTGGTGTATGTGACCACATATTCCCAACATAGCTATACAATCAAAAGAAATATCAAAAGAAATTGGCAAATGCTCAAGATGGTCCCTTTATTAGCTCAACTGTTTGCCACTGAACCAACGTTCGCAAATAGAAAAAGCAAATCCATTAGACACTTCTTAGTCAAAGCAGACTATCAATCATTGTCACTTGGAGTGAATCCCCACAAATGTACTTTACCATGCAATAATTGCCAACATTGCCATAACGGAATTATGGGTTCTAGCATTAACCATCCTTATACAGGTAAAACAATCTCATTGAACCACACCAGTACATGTGACACAAGCAATGTCATTTATGGGAGTAAATGTCCATGTGGTATTTTTTATGTTGGACTTACAACCAGAAAAGCAAAACTGAATATGAACATAAATCTAACATCTGATTGTGTTCAGTCCACTCTCCAGTAGCTCAACGTTAACCATAGCATAGCACAAATGCAACTTTTGATCCTTGAACAAATTAAATGTCCAAAGAGGGGAGGTTACATTCATTTGTTGCTTCGACAAAAAGAGATAGAGTGGATTGATAGACTAGACTCTCTTGAGCCAAAAGGCATGAATAATGAGTTTGATTTAACATGTTACATCTGAACTAAGTTTATTTCCGTTTTTTCTCCACTCCATTTTTTTACTTCTAACTTTTAACTTCGATTTTCAGTGAATTCTCATTTTTGTAAATTGAGCCTGCTTCAGTTGAGGTTTTTGTGTATTTGTAATAAGTATGATTTTGTTATTTACTGTGCTGTTTGATACATCCAAATGACAACTATGGCATTAATGGCAATCCTTTTCAATTATCTGTGTAATCACTTCAAATGTGTCTATTATCTGGTTTATTCTCCCAAAGTATATGGTCATCTACTGGTAATTCGTAATAGCATTAGTCTATTTTTTCAAATAGGGTAGTTTGTCATCATTATGTGTTATTTACAATCCATGGATAGTGGAGGAATCTTACATTCGACTACGGTCAGCAGACCATTTATATGTATGGTCTTTTTTGTTCTGTTTAAAGCTTGTGGCCACTGACACATGCTCACTCCTTCACATTTCATGAAGAGTTACGATACATTTCACTTCTTACCCATCACGTGCATCTTGACACGATGTTTCCCACTAGTCATTTAATTGCTGATGCGGTTTCCCATCCACATGAGTGGCTGCGATGTAACGTGAGCAGGTGACTGTCACATAGAGATTTCATCACGCTTATTCACACAAGTATTGTAATTTTGTCATCGCATACTTGTTATTTAGATAATGTCTCTGAGTTATTCACATTAGGTAACCTGTTTTTATTAGTTTTACTAACTCATATTTTTGGATCTGACAACTTGTATGGTATTCGCGTATAACGAGGGACCACCTGATCACATGATCATTTCAAGATCATGTGACTGACTACTTGAGTGAATTTAAATGCGATGCGGAACAAGAGGCTGTTTTAGCAGCCGTTCTTCCATTCCCCTATCGCATGCTGGATAAATGGCAGACAGGTAGGCACTGCTCACTTGTTCATGGGTCACTGCGGCCACTTTGGACTGCACTATTGTGCATCTTACTTACAATTTAGTTCTAATATTTGCTCATGGCAAGTGGTTGTTTTGTTTTTGCTCTTGTCATTGTAGATCTGGTTAATATCGTTTGCATCTGTTGGAGAATAGGAGTTGTGGTTGCCATCCAGGGCACATGCAATTGTGGCTAATATTGATGACCTATAATTCTAGCAGAATTTTTTTTGCCTTTTTTGAGTGTTGAGGCCGAAGACCAACCTTTGCATTTAAAGGTTAGTCTAATAAACCATTCCTTTTTGCTATTAATAGTTCATAGTTGTTCAATTGGCCCATGATGAGAATAGTGACATTATATTTTGTATTGAATTTCTTGTAGAAATTGAACAACCGCAATCAACATTTACACCTGAAGAAGGGTGAAACATGTAGTGTACTCATGTGATTGTATGATAATACTGTTATGTATTCTGATGCAAATTACAGAGATTCTATGTCTGATTTTGGAGTTGTATTTCGTTTTGTGAATTAATTCTTTAATAAGATGTCTTCCTGATCCTACCTTTTAGCACATTCACCAACGTGCTTAAACATTATTGATACTAGTGAATGATGTAATTCATTGTACCATATGTATTTATCTTTGTTTTGAAATCAATGACTTTGCAACACATTTTTTGTGAAACTAATACATTTTTTGTGAAACAAATACATTTTGTATTGATCTATCTTGACTTTCAATTTGTTGAATTTTTGTTACATTATTTTAAGAGAGTGGGAAGGGACCTTGTCCCGACTTGAGTGACCAGGTTTTCGCCTCAGTGTTTTCTGAGGCTACAAGTCCGTTGGTATCCCTTGCTCGCTGCGCCGTAGGGAACAAAGCTGCACCTCACTGAGGAGGCCCAACAAGGCCGAAACATGTCTGGGGTTGCTTGTGTTTCCTTGCAGAGGGGACCTGGACTAGCAGTTCGGGTTGGGCTGCTACCATTGGTGGCAGTACCTGACTGATTTGCATATGGCTGGACCCCTTTTGCAATGGCGCAGACATGCTAAAAATGTTGATGTGGAAGGTTGCCCAGAGCAATGCCAGTGGTTCAGATTCATTCAAAACCTTCCACCCATAACTTTTGTGGTTACAGTAATTCTGCCACTGGCAGTATGATTAGAGTGGCAGTAATTCCGTTACCGCCACTTTTACAAGAACCTATATCAGGGAAGAGAGCCTCCAGTTGGGAGTACACCAACAGCAGATTACAGGAGTCCTTTGCAGGCCGACGTAGAGCAGGCAGGCCTGACTGGAAACTGGGAACCAACCAACAGTTGTGTGACCTTGAGGATGTGGTCCATTAACTGTGCCAACACTGCCTGGCTGGAGACCCTGCAGAGCAAAGCACGGCAGCGGGAAGCTGAAAGAGAACCAAGGATTGCGTTCGGCGAGAAAGCAGAAACCCAACCCCCCTGGACGAACCAGCAGGTCTCAAGTCGAGGGTACACGCGGAGGGACGTAGTCCACCCACTTTTTCACATGGTGGACTCAGTCCCCACAACTAAAATGAGAAACATTGAATGTACTCTTTGAATTTATGAATTAACACCGACATTGGGAATCGAAACACAGTTGTCAGGTTTTCAGGCCGAATACTTCTCCACTGCACTATATAACCTGATGTAAAATAACAAACAACTAAAGGTGAAATGTCCCGTTTCGGTACTGCAAATCCGAGGGAAAACATTTCTATTGGTTCTTGGAGTTTAAAACATGCACACCGTTTAACGTTTTAAAATATACTATTAGAAGAAAATATCCTCTCTTGGTTTTCTGTGTGTGTTGATTTTATGAAAGGCAAATGCCATTCGTCTCGGGCGATTTGGGTGGTTATGCAAAGCCAATTTAATGAAATGTGCATATTCCAACTTGATATACTCATTTCTGGTGACGTCACATCCAATTGCTTTTGTTGATGAGTCCCCCCCACTTTAATTTGTAGGACTTGACCCCCTGAGACCCAGTGATGTGCCCCCACCTAAGCAGTGGTAAAGGGAGTCACGGGAGACCCAGTAGGGGATTGTGGAAGGGTTCCAAATGTAAAGAAGGCATCAGGAGTATTCTCCCTCATCCCAGTCTTTGTCCCAGAAGTACCAAATGCATTGGGAGTGATCTACCTTATCTCAGTCTTTGTGCCAGACGTACTGAATCTAAAGACGTCCCTTGTTTTCAGAATTGTGAGAAAAGTACCAAGTGTGAAGATTACATCACAAGTGATCTTCCTCGTCTCAGTTGTTGTGTTAAAGAGACTAAACACATCATTCAACAGGTGAATCAGATTCCGTGGGAAGAAAACTGCCTATTTGTTACCCTGGATGTAGTACAACTTTACACGAGTATTCAACATAATAGAGGATTAGAAAGCACAGCATTTTTTCTAAAAACGAGATCTATCTCCTATCAACAACAAAATCAAATGATATTAGAAATGCTTCATTTTTGTCTTCATCACAATATTTTCACCTTCAACAATACCTTATACAAACAATGTCAAGGCACAGCGATGGGCTCAAAATTTGCGCCATCGTATGCAAACCTATTTATGGGCTTCTTTGAAATAGAGTATACATGGAGACATCCACTTTTCAACAACAATGTTAAATTCTGGGGACGCTTTATTGATGATATTTTGCCCATTTGGGAAGGCAACACTATAGAGCTGGAAAACTATGCAACTTATCTCAACAACAATAATTAGAATCTTTCCTTCACAAAATCGGCTAGCCCAACAAAGATAGAATTTTTAGACCTGGAACTCTTTGTTGAGAATTCACAGATTCAAACTAAATTGTATACAAAACCATCAGCAGGAAATAGTCTCCTCTATGCAACATCTTATCATCCAAGACACGCAGTAAAAAATATACCATATGGGGAGATTCTTAGAATCAAACGCAATTGCAGCACCACTTCTACCTTTCAAGAACATTTGAAGATTACTTTTTACAAAATTCAGACAAAGAGGCTATGGTGCAAATAATATTAAAACCACCATAAAAAAGGCAGAAAACATTTCCAGAGAATCACTACTAATTGATAAACCAAAATAAATAAATGACAGACAAAAGATTCAATTCATCACAACGTACAGTACAGAATCAAAGAAGACCAAAAAAATACTATTGGAAAACTGGAATATTCTCCTAACAGACTCAAGTCTGAGAAATCATTTGGATGAAACACCAAGGATATGTTATCGGAAAGCTCCAACCATTAGAAACCTCATCAGTCCCAGCTTCCTCAAACCATTACCAGACAAAAGGAAAATATTCTTTCAATCACTCACAAAAGGCACTCAAAAGTGTGGACATTGTAAATTAGGCCCATTTTTGATTACAGGAAAAAAGGATATCACATTACCAAATGGACGAACCAAGCAAATCAACCAACTTATCAATTGTAATTCAACCTTTGTAATTTATGGACTAGAATGTGTTTGTAAAAAATTGTACATTGGAATCACAATATCTAAATTCAAGGTAAGAATGTTTGAACTGTCCAAAACAAAGACCTAAGATCCCCCATATGAGCCCATATAATAGAACGTCATCCAATGATGGACACTACAGATTAAAAGATATTTGGCTTGGAAAAAATCTCTTTTCCTCCAAGATGAGGTAACAAAGAAGACATTTTGAGAAAACAGGAAAGCAAGTGGATTCGTATTATGGACACATGTTCTAATGGTCTAAACTGTGACACAGAGATGTATAATTGGTGATGATTTCTATATTGTTTTTCTTGATACATGTTCTAATGGTCTAAACTGTGACACAGGGATGTATAATTGGTTATGATTTTTATATTGTTTATCTTGATATTCGATCTATCAAAAGGACACCCAGTTAAATTTAATTGTTTATTTTGCAAATAAAAGTTAGTACTAAAAATACAATAAATAGAGTAAAAAGTAATAATTTAATAATAATAATAATGTTGCCCAACACGAATACATGATGAAAAATTGAGTTACCTGGCAATAAACCACCACAAAACAGTTTACAAAATTGATCCATTTATTCATAGTCTTTATAAACAAATTAGGAACCCCTTCTACATAAATAGATTGCTAAGAACTTAAAATCAAAAATGGCCACCGAAACGTAATCTACGCGATGACGTCATCACGTAATGCGCTATAACGTGACGCGCGACGTGATGACGTCATAGCGGCTCGCACGGTAGCATAAAAACAGCGCTTGAATACAGAGTTGCTGCGAAAGACTCCATCAGCACTCTGCTAGACTCCAGGACCAAAAAAACGCTTCTTAAGAAGGAAAAACAACAGGAAAAACAGGTCAGTCAGATTAGCTACTCCCTATGGGGTTTTTGTGATGGTAACTTTACAAAAATGATTTCCAAAGCCATCTTCAGAAAAAGAATTAGTGATACTTTAAAAACTATTAAGAAATCCTTCTCTATCCCCATAGAATTCACATAACATTATTAGCACGGAGTTGGAAAACAAAATATCAGTTTCTAAAAATACAATTGATGGACAAAAAATGATAGAAAAGCCAAATAAACATGGTTAAAGTGAATGCACTACCAAAAGTGTCTATGGAGGAACTAATTGGGGTGAGTTAAGAAACAATGTATTATTCCTTACCTTTAAGATTTTATTTTGGCAAAATACAATTTCTAAAATGGTTTCTCTTTCTTTTTCGTTTTAAGTTCTTTTCTTTCTCTACAAAACTATCAACAGACCAAAGTTTGCTCTCCTGAAGAACCATTGTAATTAGCAATGGGGATACGCGTTTTGAGAGAGATTGGGATATGCATATTTGCTCTTTGAATTGTCAAGTACCAAATGTTAAATAAAGACTTGGAAAATGGAATCATTCATGTGATGGGACCATGTGGAATTGTTAATAAAAAATAACATATCAGCATCAACAAACTCAAGATTTGATTATCTTTATTCTTTCACCTTTAATCATTTCCAAACACTCACCGCAATGAACCAAAATGGTAAACGTTGGCGCATTTCAGTAAAAACTCACATCACTAAAATGTTCTATTGCTTCTGTGTAGCAGCAACACAAGGATATGAGAAAAACTCATGCAGACAACATTTGAAAATTGATGTAAACTTTTTATGTAAAAAGAAAGCTGTCGCCAGGGAATTTTCTTTATATTTTATTGGTTGCAAACTATTTATTTGCTTTCACTCTAGGAGGACGATCATTCACATTTACACGCATTCCACAAGGCTATACTGAAAGTCCGAGCATATACAGTAGGGCATTGAAAGAACAGCTAGACATGCTAGAATTACCAGCAGACTGTGTGTTGTTACAATACATTGACGATTTACGAATCGCTGCTGACAAGGAAGAGATATGTAAAAAAAAGGTACTGTTCTATTATTGACTCATCTGGCTACGCATGGACATAAAGCAAGCCTAAAGAAATTCCAGTACTGTCAGAAGGAAGTAGCTTATTTGGGTTACCTACTTTCAAAGGAAGGGAGAAGATTAACACCAGAGAGGATAGAGAGCATTTCTGGTATGCCTATTTCAACGACACAGAAAGGAGTGAGAGCGATAATAGGTATGGCTTCATATTGCTGTCAATGGATTATAAACTTCGCTTTGATTGTGAAACCAATGGTGGAATTGACAAAAAAGGATGCTTTGATGCCTTTGCAGTGGAATGAAGAATGTCAGAAAGCATTTGATTCGCTAAAAACCATTTTGAGTTCTGCTCCAGTTTTGGAGACACCGAATTATGAAAAGGTTTTTAGGCTATTTGTGCATGAGAACGAAGGATGCGCGTTGTCTGTTTTAACACAGGAACAAGGTGGAAGAAATAGGCCGTGCGGTTATTTTTCTTCTGCGCTGGACCCTGTAGCGTGCGCACTACCACAATGTTTGCGAGCTGCTGCGTCAGTGAAACAAACAGAAGGGATGTTATTGGGGCACACTTTAATTTTAATGGTGCCACATGCCATAAATAGATTGACTAGATATGAAATTGTATTGTTCGCGCCTCACATCCAAATTATGAGGTGTAGTGCTTTGAATCCAGCAGAATTAATGACAACGCCAGGGGAAAACATTGGTGGGACTGAATTGCCTCCCCATGATTGCTTAATGGTTACTGAGAAAGAAACAAAATGGAGAATTGATCTAAGTGATATACCCCTAAAAGAACCAGAAGGGGAACTATTTTGTGACGGCTCCTGTTTTAAACTACCTGACGGCACATCAACTGCCGCATATGCTGTTACGACATTAAAAAGTGTTGTGGAGAGTAAAAGAATTCCTTATAACTCTGCCCAAGCAGCAGAGATAATTGCTTTAACAAGAGCTTGTGAAATTTCGGAGAACTTGAGCGTGAATATCTATACTGATAGCCAGTACGCCTTTGGTGTAGTTCATAATTTTGGCCGATTATGGGCCGAGAGAGGTTTCTTAACATCCCATGGGGCTAGAATTCAACATGGCCATCTGATTGTATGATTCCTGTCTGCACTTACGTGTCTAAAGCACCTGGCAAAAGTGAAATGCGAGGCAGATAAAAAGGTGACATGTAAAGTGGGAGAAGGAAACGCATTTGCAGACAAAATTGCGAAACAGACTGCCACTGATTTGAATACAAAAATGTTGAGAGTAAAATCGGAGGAAGTGCCCTGCATGATAGAGAATGGAATTGTAACTGTTAAAGAGATGCAGGTGGAAGCTACTGCCGACGAAATACAGGGATGAGCAAAGGGCTCTACAGAACTGGACTTGGAGGGTTGTTGGGTGGACAAGAAAAGCGGGAATTGGATGCTGCCAAATGCTTATGTAAACACAATACAGCACAATGTGGGAAAGGGAACGGTGACTCCAAGAGGAAGTTTTGGACCTCCCTCTATGCCATTCGAAGTAATTCACTTTGACTTCATAGAAATGGAGAGATGCCAAAATCTGAAGTATGTTTTGGTGATCATATGTACATTCAGCAAATGGGTGGGAGCATATCCATTGAAAGACTGCACAGCCATGAGCATGGCAAAAGTAATGCTAAAAGAGTATTTATCTCGCTTCGGCCTGCCCCGTGTCATATGGTCAGACAATGGTCTGCATTTTGTAGGTGCAATGATACTGCAGATTTGTCCAGGATTACAGATCGATAAACGATTCCATTGTTCGAGACATCCGATGTCGGCCGGTCTTATTGAACGCCACAGTAAGATCTGTGCAGGCAGCAAATTAAGTTGGGTAGATGCATTACCAGTAGCGTTACTGTGTATGTGAACATCAGTGCAGGCCAGAACTGGGCTCTCCCCATATGAAATCATAATGGGGAGACCAGCGAATGTGTGGTGGGCACCTCAGCCGAAGAGAATGAGAGAGGTAGAATAACCTGTACTCAGCATTTATTGTAATCTATTAGTAAAAAACCTTTGTTTGATTCATCAGCAGGTGCAGGAGGCATTACTGGTGCGGTATACTGGCCCAGGAGATGCATTGGAGCCAGGAACCTGGGTGCTGATCAGAAACTACGAAAGGAACACATTGCTGGTAACCAGGTGGCGTGGGCTGTACCAAATACTCCTGACCACGCAGACAGGGATACGCGTGGGTGGACGGAAGGCGTGGATTTATGCCACACACGGCAAGAAAGTCCCATCACAATTTGACACGTCAACTGATCGGGGACAAAGACCAGAAAGAGACAGCAGCGGTTCCAGAAAATGAAAAAAATGCCATTGCCAGTCCCTTGCCACAGAAGCTGCCTAATCCTGAAACAAAGCCTGATGAGATTGCCATAAAAGCAGAAGGGCAAAGAGTGCCTCAACGTTGTCCAGCAGATGCTGCTCCCCTGCTGGCCGACATCAAGCGCATACCTCTGTGGCGCCCACCATCTTCTGTTGCGCCACAGCCTGTATTGTCGCCTGGGCACCCATCATCATCTGCCATTGTGCCCCAGGCTGACTCCAAGCTTGAGACCGGAAGTGCACCCGCACTATTTGTCGATCACAGGATACCAGGAGCAAATCGGTACAACCTGTGGAGCAGAAAAAAGGAGTGATCACACTTTCATCTCTTTGTGATTTTCTTGCCTCTGTTTCCTATTTTCGGATGAAGTGGGAACCGGTGGCCTAGAGGAGGGTGGCGTAAGAGTTGTGCAAGTCAGACAGCTCACAAACACAACTCCTCGGTGCTAAATCCATGTGTCAGGAACCCGAGCAAACAAGCGGGGCGCACGTGGTACAAAGGCAGCTGCTCTGAAATTCTAGAGCAATGTGCAAAATGCACGGAGGCCTTGCCAAATGAATAAGCAATCCAGGCAGATAGCAAACTGGAATAGAAAGACTGTAGGCATTGATTGAACTCTTTCAACATCCTGAGAAGCACATGAACAAAAGATATTCACAACGAGCACAGCAGAAGAAGAAGGACGAGAGAAGAATGTCAGAACCAGAAATGCCTCCTCCTGCACCAATGAAGATAGCGAGTTAAACGCAGTACATAGTAAGGTGAAAAAAGGACATGGTCGAAAGAATTGTATTTTGGGTCTAACCATAATAATGTGTATAATGAGTATATTAGCCCCAATATTGACCATATCAGTATTATGGTACCTAGAAGAAACGCACCCTCTTGGAGTATGTTTGCCTATTGTGAACATTTCCACAACGGAAAGCCTAGTCCATGTGATTAATATACCTTGTCCCCAATGGAAGAGAAATATAGGGAAGGATATGGGAACAACAAATTGCTATTAATAATGAATATGACACACTCAATCCTAAGAAAAAACAATTGGGTTTGTGCCCACCTGCCGCAGCATGGTGGTCAGTGAATAGGATGGTATGTACAGCCCCTGCCCTTAACTTCTGCATGTTACGCTTCTCTAAGTGCCTTAAACTATGGGAAATGGAACGAAAGTGAAACTGGTCAACTAGATAAAACAAACATGAATTAATTTGAGGAAGTGATTATGAAACCGGTGGGTTGCTCCATATTCTATAAAAGACGATTAATTACACCAGCAATAATGCCACAGGATAGAATGTCTGTACCTTATAAAACTTCTGTCATCACGTTCCACATGAACCCACTTCATATACAGCGAATTATAACCCTCATTCTGTCCCATTCTTTTGAAAGAAAAAGGGTTCTTTCCAGGTAGGAACATTTACCAGATGCAGGAACATAGCAATCCTTGATAAAGAAGTGGAACCAATATATGTGGGAGATCCTGTGTATTTCATATGTGGAGAAAAAGAATATCCTTGGTTACCTAGGAACTGGGGAGGCAAGTGTTATTTGGGATTTCTGTTTACTGAGGTGTTTCTTTTAAAAATATCAGATATAACCAGATTGACCAGGTCACAACCTCGCCGGAAAATTGAAGACGGGTTGATTGTAGGGGACACAGCAAAATCATTCATACCATTTTGGGGCCAGGCGATAAACTCTTATATCATAAGACGACTTTCTAGGATATTGGAAGAAACAATAAATGGAACCACTGATATATTATATAATATGACTCTTGAAGAGAAACGAATTAGATTGATGTCACTGCAAAATAGAATGGCCCTTGATATAATCTTAGTTGATTGTGGCAGTGTTTGCAAAATCGTGGGATCAGCGTGTTGCGTATTTGTAAGTGACTCCTCCCCCACGATTTTTTAGGCTATAAGAACATTGCATGTATTAAGCTCGGATCTCCACCCCCCTGAAGGAGGCTGGGAATTGAACATAAGCTCCTGGTTTTGGGAAGTTTTACGATCCTGGGGATGGAAGCTATTTGCAATCCTAGTAGCAATCCTAGGAATATTCGTGACATGTTGTTGTTGCATACATTTTCTCCCTATAGTATGTACTGAAATTAGTGAAGAATGAGTACAAATGATGGAACGAAAAAACATTACTAAATCAAGCACTCACAATAGTAATGAATCTGAAACCATTAAAGAATTCATGGCAATCGACATTGATAATAATAAGGGGGAGACAACAAGTGTATATGAGTCAGAATTTGAATCAGATTCCGAATCTGATCCAAATACTTGGTCGAAGGAGGATGCAATGTATGGATGAGGCATTTGGCATACAGCCAAGAGGAGGGTTTGTCAGTCCAGAAATACTAAACACCCATTGGCGGAAGGAAATGCATGATTAATAGGTTGGCCGAAGACCAATCGCCTCATTTACAGTGTCAAGCATATATACTCATTAGTTATTACGTAGCTATCGCCATTTTGTTTTCTCTCTGCTCTCTATAACGTTGCCACTTTGCCTCATGTAAAACTGCTTTGCTGTAGATATTATTTTGCTTCAATGATCCAAGGCTAAGAAACATGTGGAAACATTACACTGGAAAGCCAGACAGAAATACCCGATTCCCTCCCTCACATATCCTTGAAGGCAGTGAGCAAGGCATTTTAATCAGTATACAAATGCCAGCGAGTCTCCTGAAAGAACAGCAATGTACGAAACGAGCATTTAAAGAGTTGAATTATGTTCTTCTTTACGGTCCCCCTTTCTGAGCACAGTGAGTCCTCGGAGAGCGGGCTGACCTCTAGAGCGAGAATCGAAACTAAGAGATAGTGAGGCCTGGTATGTGCCAGTCTCCTACTCACAGCTTGCCCATGAAAACAGAAATGCTGTGTTCTCGCAAATAAAGAATGGTGTCTGTAAAATTGGAGATTGCAAACCGGTACTAAATATGATGGTCTAAGGTGTCATATTTGTCACAATGGTCAATCATTGCCTCTAATTCAAAGGGAAATTAATTGGGGGCGGCATTGAATGTGTCATACTGTGTCATTGCTGATTGTAAGGTGCTTCTTTTGTATATAAGGAACTGATGTACGTCTCTCACTCTCTTGCATCCCCCGAGGTCTGTTAGACACACGTCGTGGGGCGTGGGATCAATTGGCCGACTGGAACTATTTTGTATTGCAATAAACCCTAGATTTTGGGAACAGAACCTCGTGTCTGGTGTATCCATTCGTGTGTGGTGATTGTGCCTTGTTTCCACATCTGAGGGTCCCTCAGGGGCCCCTTCAGCCAGGGCATGGAAGGAAGCAACAGGCCCACCACATCAAGGGGCTCTGGAAAACCAGGACTGCCACGTAAACCCAAAGCCACTCAGGATGCTACGTCACCAAGGCGTGAAAGGGGCACTGACACCACAATAGCACCCACACCAGCCGCTCCCACCACACAGGAGCAGTGGCAGAAGGCTCACTGTCGGCTGCCAACAGTTCAGTTGGAGAAGCAGCTGCCAAGGCATCCCTGTCAGATGAAGAGGGACAATGCCAAACACCCATAGGACAGGGCACACCCAGCCCGCAGCTGTCAACCCACCTCACCCCACGCTCCACATCCAATGCCAGCAGTCATGACCCATGAGCTGTCTGGTGGTGATTCATTGCCAGGGAGATGGAGCCCCAGGGAGAGTTTACCTGATGGTGGACCCCTGCCGCACTCTGCGTCAACATCCACTGGTGTCAGGGACAGAGACCAGGGAATCAGCCTCATCCAACAGCGCCAGGAGGAGCTCACTGCGCTGGTTGGCCAGCACGTGAGCGAAGGTGCACTGGTGAGGGAGGAGTGCCATGCATACACTACAGCCGTTAAACTCACAATAGAAGCAAGTACCACATGCATCTGTGAGGCAGGTCCTCAGCCGCATCGCGGATGCCATTGAGAGCCAGTGTCCTGCACAGGGACTGGAGCAACCAGGCACCTCCTCCTCTGCCAGCTCCAGGCAGACCAGCCCCCTGCGCAGGGCCACGCAGACCTTGCGGCACCCAGACATGCAGCCACCCAATGCTGGTGGAGGACATGGGAAGTAGGGGCAGCCTGTTATTGGAGACTCTTGTGGACTAATGCTGCACTGAAGTGCACACCATGTGTGGGGGAGTTGTGGGGGAGGGGGGGTGTTTGGGGGAGTTGAGTGGGGAGGGGGGAGAGGATGTTTGGGGGAGTTGTGGGGTGAGGGGGAGGGAGGAGAGGGTGTTTGGGGTGGAAGGTTTATGCACTTTCTATTAACTTTATGGTTAATACACCTGTTGTGTCAAGTACAAACACATGACTGGACATTGGTTATTGTGGATGTATGCTTTCTTGGTGAACAGTGCACAGTGTCCATTTCCCCCCCCAACACCCAGTGCCCTGAGTCCCACATCCATTGTACCCTCCACATCCATGTGTATTAGAAATATTGGTCTATCAGATTCTGGCGCACAGCACGTCCCTCCTGTGCATCGCCACTTGCCTGACGTGCAACCCCATCTTCTTCCTCCTCCTCAGCCTCACCAGGCGGTTGCAGTTCAATGTCAGGGGGCAGAGGCATGTTCTGTCTGATGCACATGTTGTGCAGCATGACACATGCCATGATAATCTTGGCCACCTATACAGGAGTGCCCCACCCGACCTGCTGAGGCAGCAAAACTGTGCCTTCAAAAGGCCAAAGGTCTGCTCGATCACCACACGGGTACAGGTATGTGCACGATTGTAGTCCTCTTGGTGCCTGTTCTGCGGGTTCTGGACAGGAGTAAGGAGCCACCTCTTCAAGGGATAGCCAGCATCACCTGCATGGGTGCAACATTGGTTATGTGTAAGTGATTTCATCAAAGGAACCTGTACCTATCACACACAAGCCTGCAGTGATTTGTTGCTCACATACACATATCCCTGCATGAATGGAGATATTAAAAGTAACCGCAATGTTTGAAGTCACATGATCCACAGGTGTGCGTAGCATCGTCTAGTTGATGCAGGGGTGTCCCATTCCTTGCTAGTGTTCATGCACTTTGGTTGCCTACGGCAGTTGTTACCATGATCTAGGTGATGTGTAGTTAATCGTATGCTTTGTTACGGTGACCGTTAGAACCAGACTCTTAATGATCTGCCATTCCACGCTTGATGTCCTCATGCTGGCATGCTGCACTTCTGTGGTAGTGTGCCAATGACATTCTGTATATTGGCTTTGTGTGATTCCTTTGTACGCACTCATGGACGCATGTCCAGTTTGATGCTGTTCAGCGGTCATTTGCATTGGGTATACTGACAGCATGTTGCTGCATTGTGTTGCAGATGGTACGGTCTGATGATGTGCAGTGTACATGTTGATGGATATGGTATGGGTGCAGTACTGGCTTGTTGTCATTGTTGTGCAGCTTACGTCTTGCATATTGGTTTCAGGTGTCAGTTTCAGTCTGGGCTGCCTTGGGACACAGTGTATTACAGTATGGGCATTGTTCAGTCTCTCAACTACTACGACCCAGGTGAAGGATGCATCTCCTCCCCCCCCAATCTCACCCAGGTGATGTATGCATCCCCCCCCCAATCTCACCCAGGTGATATCTGCATCTCTCCCCGCCCAATCCCACCCAGGTGATGTATGCACCCCCCCAATCTCACCCAGGTGATGAAAGCATCTCCCCCACCACACTGCCTTGTGCTTGCCATGCAACTCACCAAGTAGCCAGGAACGTTGTCCGGCATGACGTTCAATGTAGCGTGGTATCGTGGAGTTCCGCAGGACCATTGAATCATGGGTTGATCCGGGAAATCGGGCACAACAATGTGTGATGATCTTGTTTGAGTCACATACCATTTACACGTTGATGGAGTGGTATAGTTTACAGTTGCGGTACACTACCTCCATGGCATGTGGGTCCACCAATTCCACATGGGTGCAGTTGAGGGCACCAATGCAATTTGGGATGCCTGCCAGTGCATGGAAGCCAATTTGGTGTTGGAGATCTCCTGGGCAGTCCGTGGTAGGGATATGTGGTTGCTTGTGTGCTTCAGGAGGGCATCAAGAACTTGGTTCAGCGTGTGTGAGAATATCGGTGTGATATGCCATGCATCTGCCCTACCGTGTGCTGGTAGATGCCTGTGGCCAGGAAGTGAAACACAGACACCACCTTCAGTAGAGTGAGGATGGCGGTACGGATGTCTATGAGGCTGGTGATGTCGTTGTGTATCATGTCCACAATGGTGGTGATGGTGTCCCGGTTCAGACGGTACAGGGAGCGGATCTGCTCAGGGGTTAGGTTAAAAGGTCTGGCTCTGATGCGAGGGATTGGGGGCTGCCTGTGTGGTACAACTGCCTGCACTGGTGGGTCATGCTGTCCCTGTCTCACCCTCATTCTCCTCCTGCGTCTCCTATGTGCTGCCTGTTGTTGTTGTTTCTGGTGTAGCAATGCAAGCATGTCCTCCAGCCCCAGTATTGCTACTAGTATTGGAATCATTTTGGTGTGGGAAGGGGTTGGTGTGCTAATTTTGTGCTGGCCCAGTCTACATTGCCTCCACCTGTGCTGGTTGTGTGAACCTGTGCCAGTTGAGAACACTACACATGGCAGTTTACGGGTGGTTCGCGATGCCGGTATTGCCGGCATGCCGGTATCCTTTTTTAGTGCCTTCTTCATGCCGGTATTTGATGTCCGCCTGACTTGTGATCTCCTCCTGTTTACGGCATGCCGATATTGCCGCCACGAAGGGTTGAGTGCCCGCGCCCATGCCGCTATTAGAGGCACTGTTATTTACGGTGCCGCTAATAGTGGGTTGGCAAGTCGGAATAGCCCGGAGCGGTAAGCAATGCCAGAAATCCTTTACCGGCATCATTTTTCCCTTATCTCCAACCTCGTAATGAGGCCCTATATCCTCAAGAGGGTCACTAAGGCAAGAGAGTGCCATGAGAACAGCCTCCTTTGTTAAAGTGTTAGAAGAGACCAAATACATTATGGGAACAGTTCCCCTTGTTCTTACAAACAAAAAGAAGGTAAAGAAAGGCAAGGAATAACTGTGCATTGGAAATCCAAGCAGTGTGTGACCTTTAAGCAAACCCTGAGAGAAGCCTGGGAATAATTGCATAGATTGTTAACATCTATTGCAGGAAGTTATCCAAAGATTGGCTCATCCAAATGAACCAAGGGAAGGGAGTATTGCTACTGGTTTTTCCACATTATTAGTGTAATGAGTGAACGTATAATTGTCAACAACCATTAATTCACCCATAAGTGCCACTCCAATACAGCCCCCTCCCTTTCCCAGAAAACCTCCAAGACTCACTCCACCAGACCCACCAGGAATCCTTACTCTCACCACCTACTCTTACTTAAAGTCAAACGAACTAAAGCTAGACGCTCTAGCTTCCCTTACTTAGCAGTCAAACAGTGGAACTCCCTCCAACCGTTGCTGAGAGAAGAACATTCATACTGGTTATTCCACAGAGATCAAAACCCAGTTGTTTTACTAAACTATCCTCCCTGCATTCCTTGCTCCTCATCACTCATGGCACTTTTAGCTGTACTAATTGTAAAAGACACCAACTTGTATTAAAAGAATGTCTATCTGTAACAGCGCCTCAATGCCCCATGGTTGTTTGTGTGCTTTATATGTGAAATAAATAAATAACCAGTGGTATCAGAAACCAAGACAAAAGTTGACCAAACAGGAGTCTGGATACTGACCAATTTGACCGGGAGAAAATAGCAATTGCTGAACTGCTGGACCAGGAGAAGGGAGTAATTCACCTGATCTCCTCTACAAATACAGATGTTTACTTATTATCAGAGATCAACGACTAATGGGAAAACGTCCCTAGGGGTGATGCCATTGAACCAGGAGAAACAAGCCATTCTCCTGAAGCTATTTATGTTAATGTCTTTCATTAGTGTTAGACCTAGAGTAGGTTAGTTTGGACATACCACAAACACTTTGGGTTTGACACCCACCCTGATGACAAGCACCCAAGTTATTCTTTAGTTAGGTAGGGAATCCCCTTTAGGGATAGGGAAAGATAGGCCTTTTTCCTTATTATTTAATTAAAGAGAATTGTGAATGTGCCAACCCTTTGTCCCTTTGTCTGACTCCTTACTCCAGCATGCCAACAGAAGCCCTTAGAAATGTAACTACAGTTATCTAAGAACAACAATAAAAATAAGGATCTTTGGGGGACGGGAGAACACAACCATTTAAAAAGCTAAAAGCCCTTGAAACATTTAATGATGAGTTAGCAGTATACAATGAAATCCCGTTCCTCTTCCTTTCTAGATCTAGAAGAGACATTGGGTTATGGTTTCCCCAGGCTCTGTAGCAAGTTTCCTGGTAACCAGCATAAACCAGCTAATGTCCAAGATTAATCAAGATCCTTGTAATGCTCTCCTTATGGCCATGGAAGAGGCAGCTCATTCTTTTTCACCTGCTAAAGTCAGATACAGCCGGGCTAAACCATCACCGCCTTGGTTTGGCCTGGAGCTCCGGGCCCTCAAGCAGGCCAGTCAATGCTGTCAGTGCAAATAGTGGATTGATCTTGATGAGAACACTGAAATGACTTATAAACAGTCAGTGGCTCATTACCAAGAAGCAATTAAGTTGGCTAAATTGCAGTATTATGCCAACCATATTGTATCTACTCCTTGTGAGGCACGTGAGCTCTTTAGGGTTGCTAATGATTTTCAAGCGTATCTCCACCAAATGGCTCACAGTGGTCCCAAGCACAAATGGATTCTATTAGTTCCTACTTCAATGAGAAGATTCAGAAAATCAGACTTGCCATATCTGACAGTGAAGAAAGCTGCTTAAAGACAATGGGCCTCATTAGGACCCTGGCAGTCCCGTAATGAATGGTGACGTTACGGGACCGGCACCGTTCATTATGGGCTGCCCTATTACGAGGACTGCTGCGGGACACGCTAAGGAACGCCTGGTAAAACTAGTCCAGGTAAAACCAGTGCAGGATGCTAACAACGGGCCCATCATTAATGGGCACCTGTTAGCATCCTCCCCATTCCCGTGGGGATTCATTTTTACCAGGTCCCGTAAAAGGGCAATTACCGGGTCCGCCAAGGCCGGAATGCCCCGTTATTGCCCTTTTCTGGGACCTGGTAAAAAATCATTACCAGAGGCAGCCGTGCCCTTAATAAGGGCACGGCTACCTCCTGGGTCGTAATGCGGCCCAATGTCTTTGACCTTTCTCAAAAAGGTAATGGGGGTCATTACGAGGTTGGAGGTAAGTAACAGTCATTACCGGCATGGAGCAAATACCGTGTCTGTGTAGGAAAGAGCCCGCTAATAGAGGGCAATTATGAGTTTGCCTGAACAAGCTTTGCGCCATGCCGGTAATGACATTACAGGCATGCCGCTAAAGTCCGAAAAATGGGCCTTAGCAGCATCATTGAAACCGCAGACTGCACTACCGGCATCAATGGATACAGCATTAGCGGTCACCACTATTAACGGTCACCTGCAAATAGCGGTGACCGCTAATAAGCGGAACCGGAAGTAGCATCATCGCACAGGAACGGGAAAGAGCACGGCGGCCATTTTTAAAAACACAATCCATTGCCATCCTCACCACACAGGATCTCTATGGTTGCCAGACATTTCGTCGAAAAAAATTGGTCGACCAGACAAATGGTCGAACCAATTTGGTCGAAAACCAAATGGTCGAAATTTTTTTTTTTTTATTTTAACCCTTTTTTTTGGGGGGGGGGGGGTCCCCCCAACCCCCTTTTTTTCTCTAAAAACCCCTTTTTTAACTAAACGAAAACCCGAAAAATAAATATATAAATAAAAAAAAACATTCGACCATTTGGTTTTCGACCAAATTGCGTCGACCAAATTGCAGTCGACCAGTTTTTTTTCGACGAGTTGACTGGACACCGATCTCTATCCCTTTTCTGACCACAGAAATCAACCTTCTGCACCAGCATCATGCCGAAGGCAGTAAAAAAGGTGCTTCCTGGCAGCGCAAAGAGCGCTTCAATGAAGATGAACTAACTATGCTGGCAGAGACACTGGCAGACGATGCAGAGGTTGTTTTTGCAAACAGCCTCAAGAGGGAGGCACAGATAAAGAAAAAAAACTTGTTGCCCAAAAAGTCAGTGCCGTGGGCAACACACCCCGCATAATCAAGGATGTCCGCAAGCAATGGGATGACCTGCCCCTGAGAGTCAGGAACATCCTGTCTGCAAACTGGAGCCAGGACATGACTACTGGTGGTGGTCCTAGCTCAAGCATCAAGCTGAGCCGTTGGGAGGAGATCTGCGCCAGTACGATTGACAAGATGGAACGTGGCGCCACCTCATCGGCGGATGGAGGTGAGTGTCCTAAGAAAACACTGTAATGCAAAGTATGATGATAGTCCACCAATGTTCCCATCCAAAGAGGCAATGCATGGCCCAATACATACACATTTGACACATCCCGGACTAGATGCCGTCCGCAGCACAGACACATGCACATGCATGCAGCATGGCAATGCCATACCTGACACACACCACACAAATATGAAAATGGCATAAGTCACACTGCACGCAGTCCACAACACAAATGTATATCACATAGCATACGCCTGCTCCAACATGAGTGACCCTGATGTGCATGCTCCACCCATATAGCAAGCAATGTGATCACAAAAACCCCACTGCCTAATCCCCTCTAATGTGCCAAAGAGCAATAATACCAATGTAAGCCTGATGCTTGTCAAACCATCACTTATGCCGCCCCTCTCTTGGTTCCCCACAGGCTCAGATCCTGACAGCGAGGCCCGGGACGGGCAACAGGCCTTCCACATTGAAAGCCCCAGCCAAGCCACGACAGGCACTGAAGTCCCTAACAGAACAGGATGCAACCGCACTGGTGCCGCCAAGGCCCATTGCCACAGTCCCCACAAAACCTGTGTCACCTACACAGGAGACAGTGGGCGATGGGGCCCATTCAGCAGAGAACAGCTCTGTTGGGGAGGTGGCAGCTACGGCACAGATGATGGTGTGCAGGTACAGGTGTGTGTACCTATCGAGGACGACTCCTCTGACCTCTCTGCAACACCCAGTCCCGCACTATCCCCCCAGGTCACACCTCTGTACTCCGACCATGACACCACACCGGATGAGTCTGGAGAGGAGGACAAACAAGGGAGCATGAGTCCCACAGAGGAGCCACATGGATTTGGGGATGTCACACATGCACCCTCCACCTCCACTGGTGTACAGGCAGCGGTACAGCAGATAGGACATGCAGTGCAGCGCCAGGAAGAGCTCACTGCCCTAGTGAGGCTGTTTGTTGCAGACGGTGTCCAGGCAAGGCAAAAGGGGCGGGACAACACTGCTTCCCTGAGGCAGGCCATTGAGGCAAGCACCACAAGAATATGCGAGGAGGTGTCTGCACTGAGGCAGGTCCTCTCCCGCATAGCGGATTCATTGGAGGCTGAGCGTCTGACCCCCAGACTGGAGCAGAGGACACCCCTTCCTCATCCAGCTCCACCCAAACCAGCCCCCTACGCAGGTCAGCGCGCACCTTCTGCAGATCGGAAATGCCGCCACCAAGTGCAGGAAGTGGAAGGATGTAGATGGAGCAGCCTGATTAAGGCAATAGATGCTAACACATGAAGCATTTGCTTGGACACCATGTGTGGGGGAGTTGAGAAGGGAGAGGGAGGGGGAGAGGGTGTGTGGGGGAGTTGCGGGGGGAGGCAGAGGGGGGAGAGGGAATGTGGGGGAGTTGTGGGGGAAGGGGGAGGGGGGAGAGGGTGTGTGAGGTAGGAGTTTTGAGCACTTAATTACATTGGACAGTTTAATGCACCCGTTGTGTAAAAAAAAACAATTGAGTGGATATTCTTTATTGCATATGTGTCATTTATTGATATACAGTGCATAGTGTACATGTACTCCCACACCCAGCGCTCTCTGTCCCACATTCATGTCACCTTCGGCACCCATGTGTGTTAGAAATATTGTGCAATCACTGACTGACGCACAGCACCTCCCTTTTGTGCATCGGCACACGCGATGATGTGCGCCCACATATTCTTCATCCCCTTTATCATCACCAGGTGGTTGCAGTTCAATGTCAGGGGGCAGGCGCATGTTCCGTTGGATACACATGTTGTGCAGCATGACACATGCCATGATGATCTTGGCCACCTTCTCATGGCTGTAGAGGAGTGTCTCACCCGAATGGCTAAGGCAGCAAAACCGTGCCTTCAACAGGCCAAAGGTCTGCTCAATGACCACACCGGTACGGGTATGGGAACAATTGTAGTCCTCCTTGGGCCTGTTCTGAGGGTTCTGGACAGGGGTGAGGAGCCAGGGCTTCAAGGGATAGCCACTATCACCTGCATGAGAGGAAATTAAAGGTATATGTTAGTCGATTTGTGATGGACAGCTGTACTTGTCACACATGCCTGCTGATAATTGATGGTCACATGCGCATGCCCTGGTTGTATGCACACATTTCTCATGCCCTCAATGGGTTCTGTGCCATGGAATTATGGTGTGGATTGCATCTTCTAGATGATATACAGTGTACACTGCCTTGCTGTTGCTCATGCATTGTGGACGCATACCACTGTGTTTGTGTTGCATATGTGATGTGTAGTGTTCTGTATGATTTTTTTGACTGGAAGCGTTGGCAGTACTCTCTGATTATTCCCATGGAGACATGCTGCACTTCGGTGGTGGTGGTGGCCCTGTGAAAAGCAGTGGATTCCCTTGGTGGTTTTGTTCAGTACACTCCCATGGATGCTTGTCATGTGTGGTGATTTGCTGCAGATATTTACATATTGTATATTCACAGCATGTTGCTGGATTGTGTTACGGAGGGTGAGGTCACAACAATGACACCATGGTGGTGTGTGCATCTATCCCCCATTTCACTGCCATGTGCCTGTCATGCAACTTACCAAGCAGCCAAGCATGTCATCCTGCATTGCATGTCCCTACATGCAGCGTGGTAGCATGGAGTACGCAGGACCATTTAGTCATGAGTTGATCCGGGATATTGGCACAACAATGTGTGATGATCTTGCTGGCGTCACATACCATCTGCACATTGATGGAGTGGTATTGCTTGCGATTGTGGTACGCCAACTCCATGGCATGCGGGACCACCAACTCCACGTGGAAGCAGTCGAGGGCACCAATACAATTTGCCATGCCTGCCAGTGCATGGTAGCCAACTTTTGTATCAAATATCTCCTGGGGAGTCCGTGGTAGGGATATGGAGTGCCTTGTGTGCTTCAGGAGGGCATCCAGCACTTGGTTCAGCATGCGAGAAAATAATGCATGAGATATGCCAGGCATGTGCCCCACTGTGTGCTGGTAGGTGCCTGTGGCAAGGAAGTGAAGCACCGACACTACCTTCAGTAGAGGGGGGATAGTAGTGCATATTTAAATGAGGCTGACAATGTCGTCATGTATCATGTCCACAATGGTGGTGATTGTGTCCTGGTCCAGATGGTACAGGGTGTGGATCTGCTCAGGGGTTGGGTTGAATGGACTGGCTCTCATGCAAAGGATTGGGGGCTGCCTGCATGGTACCACTGGATGCACTGGCGGGGCATGCTGGATGTGTCTCACCCTCCTTCTCCTCCTGCGTCCCCTCTGTGGTGCCTGCTGTTGTTGTTGTTGCTGGTGTAGCAATGAAAGCATGTCCTCCATCCCCAGTATTGCTACTACTAGTTGAATCATTTTGGTGTGGCAAGGGGTGTGGTTGGTGGGTGTGCTCCTTTTGTGCTGGCCCAGACTCCATTGCCTCCACCTGTGCTGATTGTGTGCACCTCTGGCAGTTGGGAACACTGCACATAGCAGTTATGGGTGCTTTGCCATGCCGGTGTTGCCGGCATACGGTTTCCCCTATTATTGCCTTCATGATGCCGGTATTTGCATGTCCGCCTGACTTGTGATGTCCTCCTGTTAGCGGTATCCCGGTATTGTCGGCCTGAAGGCCCGCGTGCCCGCGCCCTTGCCGCTATTAGTGGCACCGTTATTAGCGGTGCCTCTAATACCGGGTTCTGAGGTCGGAATAGCCGTGCGCGGTATGCGATGCCGGTAATACTTTACTTCCAACTTCGTAATGACCCCCACAGACTACTCTAATGGTATCTATATAGGCCAACCAGCCTTTTAAATGCAGAGATAGCAGGTACTACAAAATGCGGCAGCTAATCTGGCCCTGGGAGCTAACCGCTTTCCTCACTCTCAAGATCCTCTTTGACCGCTTCACTGGCTTACAGTTGTATCAAGTTCAAGATTTTGTGAATTCCAAACTGGACTCTTCACCAGACCGGTGCACAGTATCTACAGGTCAAACTGAACCCCTACGTGGCATCTAAGGTCTTGAGGTCATCCTAGCAGAAACATTTGATAGTCTATAGATTTTGTAGAGCATGAGCAGGGGGTTGAGCGTTCTTGACCCTCTCACCCATTATGTGGAATTATTTAGCGGGTCAGTTATGAGAGGTTAACAAGCCCCAGTGATCTTTAATACATACATGGAGCTGCAGGGAACCATCCTAGCCACACACAACATCCATCAATACGCCAACAACATACAGATATTCATCAAGATCAACTCCATCAGGGACATCAATAGGCTCAGAACCTGTCTCTCAATGATCCAGTCTTGAAAGTCTGGTGCATACCCCTCCAAAACTGAATTCCTACTTCTCATCAACAACACAAAACACCCAGGCATACCGACCTGGCTATCAATGATGAACTCTGAGGGATTCACACCCAAGCTCACCTCCTGTGCAAAGTTCCTCGGGTTCCACATCGACAAACACCTTTCCTTCAAGACACACATAGCTAAGAAAACTCAGAAAGCTTGTTATCAGCTCTCGCTCCTGCAAAAAGTCAAGCCCTGCCCTCCTCCAGACAGCTTTAGATCCACCTTTCAAGCACTGGTGCTATCCCACCTGAATGGGGCAATGAACTCCTTGAATACCTTCCATCGTTTTCCCATGTGCCCTGTCAGGCAGAATCATATGCAGTACCCTTTGGGAACACCACACACAAATAAGACTACAAGTGTAAGTACAATTTCACCTTTGGTACAAGCCTGTACTACACAGTACAGTGGTATCGATGGCTGAACAGCCAGACTTATCTCAAGAGTCAAATTAGCAGTACAAGAGGTTGCACAAAGGACAACAATTATTATGGTTCACTGATTCAAGGTTTCTGAGTAAAAACATATACATTTATTCACACCATTAGTTATAAACCAGTTCAATATCTTAGAGCAGCAGAAAATCACACTCTTACATACTACAATAATCAATTCTGGACAAGTAAAGCACACAATGAAGTGTGAGCAAAATGGCACTCCAGCAATTTAAAAGGGAGAAAAGACAATATTATTCAAAATCAACAGCACCAACAAGTTATAGGCAGGGCAATCTAGAAAAGGCTACTACAACTAGGATTCAAGTGAATAGGTCCGGGCCAATGTTAATGGTTCAGAGTCTTTGCAGAGGATCACACAGTTCAAAGTAGTTTGCAGTTAAGTCTTTGCCAAGAGTTCAAAATGAAGTTGGTTGGAGGAAAAGTTATTCAAAGGAGAAAAGAAGGACAAGCCTTCTGAGAGGTGAAAGATTTCAAGCACTTACACAGCGGTCGGACAGAACAAACGACCAGATTTGCACAGTACCTTAAAAGAAGAAGAATGCTATAGCTAAAGCAGTTGTTTCTGGCAGTTCCTGCCCAGGGAAGAAGCCAGCAGCAGAGCAAAACAATGAATAAAAGGTGCACTCCTTAAAACCCAAACTGGTCTTCTTCCCACTGGCTATCCGATCCACTGCAGCGATGCACAGAAGATTCGTCCAGGAGAGGGAGGCCGGCATTTGGTGTTTGGTGAGCTGGTTGGTCCCACCAAGCTCAAGGGAAGAAGATTCCTTGCAGATCTTCTCTGTAGTCAAACTTTCGGGCGATCCGGAGCTGCAGCAGGGCTTCACCGGGATGTCCCGTAGTTGCAGCAGTTGTCTTCCTTCAGCTTCTCTTTGGTTCTCTCGTTCCAGTGGTACTCTGCCTTCCACTCCCAGAGACTGGCTTTGTATGCACCAAATCCCCCATTCACTCAGCCTGCTGTCAATCACACAGCAGGGTGGCTGTCCTGGCAGTACAGCCAGCTAGCCAGTCAAACAAGAGGCCTCAAACCTCTCCCTCACATCCCGTCCACCCAGACACTGAGGCGCCACAGGAGGGCTTCTGTGCTAATGAACGGTGAACAAAGGAACCAAACCTTGTTTGGCACGCAGAGTAAAACACTAGAAAGACCTTTACAAAGAAATATGGCGAAATAATTGACCAGAACCAAGTTAAAATAAGCATGGATCCCGGTATTGAGTTGGAGGCTACCACCATAGCCTCTAACGGTACTGGGGCTATTTTCATAGTCTGCGGTATAATAAAAATGGTAGATACCACTGCCACCAGCCAAATCTTAGAGAAGGGGAACATACTAATGTTCCATGAGAATCAGACAAAAGGGGATAACTATTAACCCCTCCAGTACTCTATTGGAAGATAGGGTGTACTGGGTCTGGAAGTTTGAAAAAACTAGTAAAGTCAATGGCAACTTGACATGTTCTGGGAGACAGTAGTCAGTCCCAGAAAATTGAGTTTAAAGTGGGAAGTCTAAAAAGACAACCCTGTGTTACTGCCCTAAAGGTGCTGGGTGACACACAGTAAAAAGATGATGTCTATGGGGTGAGTGAGACTACATAGCCTATGAGCAGAAAATTTAAAACACATTGAAAATGAAAAGTTCAAAGCCCAAAAATATAGCATAAGGGCTGGAGGGCTCTAAGGAAGAGGGAATTTAGCACTTGTGTGAGAAATCTCCCTAACAGCCCCTGAGAAGTGTCCTACAGGCAGCCTCATGCCTCATCAAGGGTCTACGCAAAAACAACCACATCATCCCGGCCCCCATCGGCCTTCACTGGCACCCACTACATGCACAAATCGCCTTCAAGTCTTACTGTATCATCTATAAGGCAGTCACCCTCAAGTCACCCAGCTACCTTGTGGAGAAACTCTGAACCACCAGAAGCCAGGACACATACAGACTTGAAATCCGCTGTGCAAAAAGGAAATTACCAGAAAACAAGCCTTCTCTGTCTCTGCCCCAAGAATATGGAACCTCCTACCCGCCGGCATTAGACTCGCCCCCACGCTCTTACAAATTCAGAAAATAACTCAAGGCCCACCACTTGAAGTAGTCTCTCCTCAACACCCAGACCATCACAGCACCCCTCACCCCCTGCCACCCAGTACAGCTGTACTCCTCCTCTGTTCCCCTCTGTATCATACCCCCCTGCTAAATATCTGTTCTGTTATTACCACTGAAAAGCTCTACGTTATGCATCTGTAGTGCTGTGCACCTCTGTAAAGTGCTCTGTTATATATTTATACTGGTGTATACCTCTGTAAATCGATCTGTTGCTTCTAGAAGCTAGGTATGTGCTCAATAAATATAATAATAATAATAATAATAATAATAATAATAATAATAATAATAATAATAATAATAATAATAGGCAGCTGAGTTTTCAGAAAGCTTGAAAAACTGAATGTGCGTGATTTGCCCATGGCTGAAAGTACCGCGAGCAAATCGTTTGCATGAGAACAGTGCAAACTACCAAAAGTTTCCACCTTTCTCATGCGAACACACATACATTCTCACACCCACACACAACACACTCACAACACACTCATAACACACCCCACACCCACACCCTCAGCACACTCCCACCCACACCCCCAACATAAACAAACCCCACTTACCTTCATCTTCACGCTGGTTCCCTGCAGCACCAGTTCCCTTTCACTTCCGTGATCGGGAACCGGCATTGCAGCTACAGGGTCCTTTTCTTTTTTCTTTCTGTAACGGAAGACTGAAGTATAGTGAGCGGGGCGATGCGGGGGACACCTCCGCAGCCACCGTTTTTGTTTTCAGTGCTACCATCAAAGGTTCGAATTTGGTCAATGCGACCATTTTTTTTAGGTAATGTCAACCTAAACCTTAAAAACCTATAATTTCTAATACTGCCCTCTTAACTGTTGATAATGTCCCTCCTCATCTGTTACTATTTTAGCGCATAGATGCCTCCGGGCCTTTGTTGCACTCTACACATTTAATTAAATTACATGACAATCAGCACTCACAATGCAAAGTAAACACTGCCTGGATTGCCAGCATGGCAGGCAGTGTTTTCTCACTTTGCACTGCAGACTGCAAATGTGGAGGGTAAAAGGCAGCATACATGATTTTACACCACCTTTTACACCACCTTTTGCCCTTCACATTTGCACTCCACATATTTGGCGATGGGTAGTCGTTTACGTTGCTGTGCAAATGTAACGGCTGTTTGCTGCCAAAATACTCATAGGGCCTCATTACGACCCAGGCGGTAAGTTACCGCCTGGGCCGTGACTTTACCACCATGGCGTAAACTACGTTTACGCCATGGTGGTTGGCGGACTTACCGCCCCATTCCGAGGTCGGCGGGGCGGTAAGTCCCCAATCCCCATTTACCCTTCCCCATTCCCATTTTTGCCCCATAGGGCATAATGGGAGTGGGGAAGGCGTTAATTACGCCACCGTAAATTACGGTGGCGTAATTAACTCCATGGTCCCTTAGCGCCATGGATTTTAACACCTGCTAAAAGCAGGTGTTAAAAGCGCCATGGCGCTAAGGGACCTCGTAATTGGCGGTAAGGGGTCGGCGCAGCTAACGCTGGCGTTAACCCCTTACCGCCAGGGTCGTAATGAGGCCCATAGTCTTATTCCTTTGCACTGATGCATTGCACGTTTTTGCCCTATTGTTAATTGATCATGGAGTATTCCCTAATGTGTTCTGAATTTGATTTTTTGCATGAAACCAGAAAAAGATCTTTTAAAAAGAGGATGAAGTGATCTATTTAATTTATATTCATGGATGTCAGATTCTCCAGAGCTTTCACATCTATTTCTTTCCTCCTCCCATTATGTTGCAGATAGCAACCACGGCTTGGGCGGTTAAACTGAACATTCATCTGTGCCAGTAGCCCATTCCATCTTAACATAGTTGATAGCTTGGGTTCTTTCACGGCAGCTGTTGTAATAATGATCAGTCAATATTAAAATGAGATGGACATTCTGTGCAGGGGGAGAGGTTTCTTCCAGTTCATGAGTGCATACAAATTGGCTGAGATATCAGGATGGTGTGTGTAATTCTTGAAACAACTGACAGACAACCATTATTTATAGGAAATATGTATAGATTGATACTACTGTCGAGAAACAAAGTGCAGCACAACAAGGAGTGGAGGCTGCAGAGTTACATTAGCGGGTTGCATGGCATTATTGACAAGCTGTAGTAGGGTTGCCAATGAAATCCCTTCAGTGTTCCATCACATGTCTTGTGACCTGTAATGCAGCAGCCCTCTATGATGCCAAGGTGTGGGTTGGAAACCTGTGAGAAGGGACTTGCCAAATTCCTGCTGGGAGTGGACAAATAGGTAATGGGCTTATGGTCTAGACAATCTTTGTACCAACCCATGTACACACATTAGCCAAAGAGAATGTGAGCATGCAATAGGATTCTGTACTGTGCAAAGCTGATATTATGACTGGTACGGTTTGCAAAATGCGCCATCAGTAATTCTTTACAAAAACTCTATGCCTGAACGCAATAAATCATACACCATATTAGAAAACTAAATGGAAACTCAAAATTAATGTATGTATGTAATACGTCTGTAAATTAGCATGGTTGCATTATGTTTCTGGTCGCTGAAAAATAAGTGGTTTAATTCAGTAGTTAAATACGTTGAACATTCAGGCCACAAAATAGTTTTTTATCTATTTGTGATTTACAATTCTTTCCCTCAATGCAACAAGAAGTGTTAATCGATTAAAAAATATGGAAGAACAGCTAGTCAAAACGGCTCATGTAAATGGATAGATGTACGTCTTGGTAAACAATAAAATATTCCTTCTGTACGTATTCCAACACTAGCCAGATTATTATGCTCCATGGACATAACCATGATTTTATTTCAATTAATCCATGATTTCAATCTTGTTTGCAAAAGGCAGCCACGGGCTTTAGGAACATTGGGCCTCATTACGAGTTGGCTGGTGTCCGTGTAGCACTGCTGTTGGAATCAACGGTTGATTTCGAGTCAGCGTGCACGCGCATACCGGCATGCTGGAAACGGCTGCAGCAGCCATCTTAAAAAACACAATCCATTGCAATCCTCTGCCTACAGCACCTGGACCAGCGAACTGTGGAGTGTGTTAGCAAGGTGATGACCATGGCTACTAGGAAAGGCACAATGTGGCTGCAAAAGCCACGTTTCAGTGACGAGGAGCTGAACATGCTCGCGTACACACTGGTGGAGCATGCAGATGTAGTTTTCTGTGCAGACCTGCACCGAGCGGCTCAAATCCATAAGAAAAACATATTTGAGGAGGTGGCGAAAAAGGTCTCTGCGATGGGGACAACCCCACACACCGTACGTGACTGCAGGAAATGCTGGGACGATCTGCAGCTGCGTCTCTGCAACATCCTTTCTGCAAATCGCAGCCAGGCCCAGGACACAGTTGGAGGAGCAGCATCCCCTATTAAGCGTGCTCGTTGGTAGGGGACATGCAGCACTGTCATGGATATGGAGTCTATCGAGGGTGTATTCAGAGACGGGGTCCCCTCATCGGCCGATGATGGTGAGTGGCCCTTAGCGTAATACAAAAGTCACAACACACACCTAATACCCCAAGTCGAAATGGCTAGTAGATGAGAGCAAATACATGGCCCATCACCTCCCACCTAAAGTCAGCCCCTACAAAACCACAAGATCCCTGCCATGAAAACACACAACAAACCCCACTGACACAAACCACATGAGTCCCCAATAGCGAACACGTGCACCATCTGCATGCATGCACACACATATACATCACCATACAGATGCAGGTCTGACCACTGTGTCATCTCATTGCATGGTGCACACATCACCACTACCGATTGCACACTTGACCCACCCACCATGACCATGCACACAGTGTAAACACTAATGCAAAAACGCACATTGTGCAAGCACATCTGACCCACATCTAAACAACACATGGCAAACAGCCCCTGAGACAAGACTATAACACGCAAGACACGATACACCTGTAGGCCACCCAACAAACACCATGCCCATCATGGCTGCACCAGAAGGATGCCCAAACACTGCACCCCCCCAACTCCTGTAAGCACCATGGCCACCCCTCCAACATGTACACAAGAATGCACAGGACTCTAAATGTACTAACATCGATGTATGTAGGATGTACATTGACCCATGAATGATGCCCTGCCTCTCTGTCCCCCACAGGCACGGGATCAGACAGTGAGGCGGAACACATCGCGACACCAAAGAAGACCCCTGCACGCCAAAGCTGAGGGAACAATGACGCCTCCAGGCCTTCAATATCAAGGGCTGGCCAGAAGCAAACCACTGCTCCCAAGCCACAGCCCCCCAGCCAACAGGGTGCACAGGCTCTAGAAAAAGTCGAGCAGCTACCACTGACACCCAGGAAGGAGTCCCAGCAAGGCACACTGCTGCCATCAAGGCACTCATGCTAAAAAGCACCCCTGCCACAAAGGTCCCAACAAAAAAAAATCGGCCCAACAGGAAACACCTCAGGTGGAAAAGGAGGAATCCCAGGCTTCCAGTGACGTGGCAGGGCCACAGTCAACTGTCACCAGTGATCTTGGTGAGGAGGCACAATCTGCGCAACATAGTGCGGAGGAAGAGGAGGAGGAGGAAGTGGAGGAAGCAGAGACCGCAGGCTATAGCATGCCTGAGGACATGCTGAACACCCCACCCATGCTGCCTACCACACAGTTCTCACCCAATCCTGGCTCAGGTCGACACAGCTCTGCGTATGACATGGATGTAGTAGCACAAAGCCGCAGAGCCACACACACACCACCTCCCATGCAGCCACCAGCTGCACAATCCATCAGTGACCTGGAGGGGTGGCTGACCCGCATGGAGGAGCGCCAGCAGGCCATGCATGACATGGTCAGGCAGTATGTTGCAGAAGGGGAAGCCACATGCCGGGCCAGGCAGGAGAACTCCAGGACAGTCAGCTGTGCTGTGTACCATGTGGCCTGGCGCATGCAGGAAGGAATGGCAGCCATGACAAAGGCTATCACGCAGTTGGTTGCCAACATGGCCTAACAGCTGAATACAGAGACCTAACCACAATCCGCATCATCAGCCAGCACAACCGCAGTGAGTTCAACATAGACGAGCCCAGTGCAGAGGTCATTGTGTAGTATGCCCCGCACAGACCAACAACCCCCTCCAACTAAAAGGGGGCATCAGTAGCCTGACAGAAATGCACATGCCATGAGGGAGTCAAATTTAACTTTCAGTGGGGGCAGTGGGGTGTGTGGGGGCTTTGGGGGATGGGGAGGGGGTTGTGGGTATGTGGGGGTGTTTTGGTGGGGGGCATGGGTGTGTGGGTGTGTAGGGGAGTTGGGGGTTCGGGGTGGGGGTGTGGGTTTGTAGGGGTGTTGGGGGTTAGGGGGTAGTTTGTAATAAATTTAAGAATAGAGGGCCACGTCGGTTCATGTCCACTATACATAGTTTTCATTTAATTAATACACCTGGTGTGCATAAGAAAAACACATGACTGGACATTGCTTTTTGAGTGTGTGTAAATGTATTTCTCTGCAGTGTCCAGTGCCCAGTGTCCCCCATGCCCAGTGCCTTGTGTTACCCAGTCCATAAAGCAGGTCCTTCATTCACAGTGCGCTGTGGGCTATTTGCTGCATCTTCTCCATCATCATACTCATCTTCTGGTGGAATCTGGTCCATGTCAGGGGCCAGGGGTATGTTGTGCTGGATGCACATGTTGTCCAGCATGGCACATGCCAACACGATCTTGCCCACCTTCTGAGTCCTGTATATAAGTGCCCCACCCAACATGCTGAGGCAGCGAAAACGGGCCTTCAACAGACCAAAGTCTGCTCAATCGTCACACTAGTGTGTGCATGTGCATGGTTGTAGTCCTCTTCATGCCTGTTGACTGGTTGCCTGATGGGGGTCAGAAGCCACAGCTTCAGGGGATACCCAGCATCACCTGCACAGGAACAATGGAAAGTGTATTTGTGAACATTGTTGTCATTCCTTGTGTGCGTTGCCTGTACAGTGTTCATGGTCACATGCCACAGATTCACCATGACTGCACTTGACATTTCCTTATAGTAAGACCCAGGTAAGTGTACTTAGGGATGATCCATGCTTGGGGGGTATGTCTGCTGTTCATGTTTTAGGGACCTTTCCATCAGGTACAGAACTCACACAAATGAGTTGAGAATGACGATGATGTGCTGACATCTGATGGGTGTGTTGCATTTGAAATATGTACTATACATGTCGAGGGCATCATGGCACATTTGCCTGATGTGCTTCATGATACACAGTGGTTTGCTAACCATGCTTACAACTACTTGATATCACCATGTACTTCTCCATCACTGCCTTCCCCCATATGACCAAGGCACAATGGCAATGGTGGTATGGTCCGCCAGTGACGGCAAATGTTTCTGTGATGGGGCTGGGTGTGTACTGGCATGGTGGGGCAGAGGTACTGTGGATGGGGCCTGTGCCACTCGCTCATTTTAATGGTGGTAACTGATTGGTGATTACATTTGTTTCCTTGCTTGCACCATTGCAATTGGAAGTGTTCCTTGAGGTGCTTGAGCCGGTATACTGGTCTGCGGTGTACCTGTAGGGTGGGTGCAGTGAAAGAGATTTCCATGTGTGGCAGTTGGATTTGCCCCAGGCATGGCTGCATGCCCCGTGATGGACTTTGCTTCACCCATGTATTTCATGCATTGTGCCTACAGGGTGGTGCATGTCTGATGGTGTTCCAGGTGCATGTGCTGGGGTGGGCGCTGTGTATGTTGATTACATTAACACACAGCTGTGTAGGCATGCCACATCTTCATCCATTGACTGTGTCCAGCATTCTGTTGAGGTAATTGGGGTCACAGTTTTGCCACCCAGATCGTTTTGTCCCCCCGAACAACACCACTCATACCCCAGCCAGCAGACAGGTTGCCTATGCTTGTGGTCCCCCCCAGACAACACCCCTCATACCCCAGCCAGCAGACAGGTTGTCTATGCTTCTGGTCTCCCCCGAGCAACACCCCTCATATCCCAGCCAGCAGACAGGTTGCCTATGCTTGTGCCCGCCCCACCAGGCAACACCACTCATACCCCAACCAGCAGACAGGTTGCCTATGCTTTTGGTCCCCCCCCAGGCAACACCCATCATTGCCCTGTCGGTGGACTTACCCAGCAGCCAGGTACTTGTGCAGCGTATCGTGCCATGTAGTGGGGAAGCGTGGAGTTGCACAGCACCATGGCATCATGTGTGGATCCTGGGAATCTTGCACATAATTATTTTGCTTATATCGCACACCATCTGGACATTCAGGCAATGGTAGAGCGTCCTGCTGCAGTACACTACCTCCACTGCATGCCAGACTACCAGCTCCACATGGGTGCAGTCAATGACACCAATTACGTTTGGCATGCCTGCCAGTGCATAGAATGTATTTTGGAAGCATTCTCCTCATCGACAGTCCGTGGTAAATATACGTGGTCCCTTCCATGTTTCATGAGGGCATCTAGCATCTGTTTGAGCACACGGGAGAAACATGATTGTGAGATGCCCTGCAGCTGCCCCACTGTGTGCTGGTAGGTGTCTATGGCAATTAAGTTCAGCACAGACACTACCTTCAGCAAGGGGGGGGTGACTGTCTGGATGTTGATGAGGCTTACCAGGTCGTCATGGATGAGGTCCACTCTTGTGCATATGGTGTCCCTTTCCTGGCGATATAGGGTGTGGATCTGTGCAGGGACTATGTCAAATGGACTGGACCTGAGGCGAGGGATTGGTGGCTGCCTGCGGGTTACAACTGCCTGTACTGGTGGTATGTGCTGGCCCTGTCTCACCCTCCTTCTCCTCCGCTGCATTACCTGATTCAATGCCTCTGGAGTAGTAGCAGTGCAGGCATGTCCTCCAGCCCCAGTATTGCAACTGCTAATGGTAGCATTTTGGGTTTGGAAGGGGTTTCAACACAGCAGATTGCTATTAATGGCTGCCCTGCGATGCCGGTGTTGACGCCATTATGGTAACTGTTCTTAACGGCATCTAGATGCCGGTAAGTGCATGTCTGTGAACCTTGTAATGTGCACTTCCTAGCGGCATGCTGGTGTTACTGGCACGGCTGCCGCATGCCCATGCTCATTCTGGGAAGGTGCTACCTGGTCACAACGTGCCCCTGCTGATACTGGTAGCACCAGCATCACGGGTCATAATGCACTGATCCAGTAGATGATGCCGGTATTCCTGTACCGGTATTGTTATTACCGGACCGGCAACCTTGTAATGAGGCCCATTGTCTTAAAAGGGCACTGCTTTGCACACTTACACATGAGCCTCGGTCCACTAATATCCCTCTTCTTCTAATAACACACACATATCTATAAATGCAACATCACACAATTGACAATGAGCATGGAATTGCGATAATAATAGTGTGTTTGTGGGCGAATGAATCTCGAATCAAAAAATATGTTGCATGTTGAAAGAAAACACACTTTTGAAGGATGCTTTAACTGCATGATTGTTCTTTTTCTTTATAGAGGATGCCTTGATTTGGAGGTCATCGAAAGTTTAGACAGTGGGATATCGGATCATTAAATACAATATTTATAACATGGTTGAATTACCATTGTCATTTTAATAATGTGGGTGAGTGTCAAACAACCAGCTCGATATGCATTGATTTACCTGAAAGCTCCCATTGCATTTTTAAGAATTCTGATAACTAGTCTGTGCACACTACCCAACGTGACATATTTGCTTGCAGGCTCCCAACTCATCCCTTTCCAGCTCAATGAGATGATTGGAAACAAGTTCTCTCTAAAGGGAGAATTATCACAGTGGCCTCGTTTCCGCTCCTACTGTGCCTCATGGTTATACACATCTATTGATCCATGCACTTCCAGCAGCTGGAGTCTCTCTGTAAAGACATTAGACAAGGTGCCTAAATTGTTCTAATTGCCATGAACTGATTTACGCCTATTGCAGCTGAATACACATTTCATGTCCGTTTCTTTTGGGCTTGTATGTGTATGTTACAGGGCCACGGTTGCTGCTCTTTAGTTAAGGTGGTAGCCTTGAGTCATAGGCAATCCAAACATTCTATTGCCAATAACGTTTGATTTGCATGATGGATTTGGATGGCATTTTCCAAACAAAACAGCTACTCCACCAAGACTGGAAAGTTTGAGAACGATTCATTAAAAAAATGAAAACAGTTATTAAGAACAGCAAAAAAGAATGTTTTAAGCCCAGAGAAACATTCCAAATTTGATAAAGCTGAAGCACAAAAACTATAGGGCAGACTTTAACCAAATTAGAAACTACGTATTTGATGTGGCCACTGGTCCAGAAAATATAGCTATAACTCCATGGTGCTATGCAACAGAGAGGCTTTTTTGAAAAGCCACAATTTTGTCTGCTCAATTTGAGCATTTACTTGGGTAATACTGTGTAATGTGAAAACGAAAAGTGCTCAAAAAGCTATTTTGAAGAGGATAAAGGATGCAGTTGCATTAGAAGAGAGGTGGGAGGGGGACAAGTAATGCCAAGTTAAACTGGAGAGTTCAGTGTGTTCTGGAGAGCCAGTTACAGTTCATTTGTTTTCAAATTATTGGGGGACTACTAGGGGAATCTCGCTAGATTTCTGCAGCTACAAAATAAAGATGTGCTTGGAAATGAAAATGTGTCACATGAACAAAAGAGTGAAAGCAGTCAATGGGAGAGTGCCAGGGAGTAAAAAGCAGGCCCGGGGTGTGGGGTGACAATGTAAAGAGCAGGGGGTAACTTGGTGAGTGCCTTGGAGGACTGGGAAGAGTTTTTGATTTTCAAACATTTTCAGATTATTGGTGGGAATACCTCGGGCATCAGGAGTTCATTGCCGCTGTGTGTGTAGGTCATTGCCATTATCGGGGGAATCGAGAGTGGAAAAAAAAGGAAATTTTACAACTACAGTGATCACATTGACTAGTAAGGGGGTAATCAGTCTGTGCGCGACTAGTCATGGCCAGTGTCCATGCCTAATGGGCCCCACAGAAACGTATTCGTGCAACATGTGTAGTGGCCACAACTGAAGGCCATGGCTAATGGGCACGGCCAAAGGCCAGGGCTAGTATGCCCAAAAGAAACATATTCATGCAACAAGTACAGTGACCACAGCCGAAGTCCATCAATAGTGGGCGCCAAAGAAACATATTGGTGCAACAAGTACAGTGGCGAAGGCCGAGGTGTGCACCAAAGAAACTATATATAAAAAACTTTGACATTCCATGAAAAAACATTAGTTGAGAGAGAGGTAAGGTGATCAAAATTAACATGATAAAAACATAGCAACAAAACATTTGAAATTAAGTGAAAAAAACCTTTGGTTAGAGGGAGTTAAGGCAGGGACATCAATTCACCAAAATTCCTGGAGTAGCGGAAGTGACATCACATGACCCTTCACCTCTGATGACAAAAGAGGATGCAATGTCATTTGAGCCCACCCCAATCACAGGAAGCGATGGACCATGACATTTTACCCCTTGACAAAACAGGAAGTGGCATCACATAGCATTGTTCCTAAGTACACTATGAAACATATGGTTACAATATCACTGGAATGCAATAAACATTTCATAAAAAAAATGGATCACCATATGTATCAGCAGAAAAAAAAAACATGCTATAACTGCAACTTGCGAACAGCAAAATACATAGTCCGAAATGGATGTGTATTCTACTCTAAATGCTTTTTGAAGGTTTTTGTTTGCCTTGTGAATTTGAGGTGTTCAAGAAGTCTAGCAATTATTGTACAGAATTCCAGAAAGACAAATTATTTGTTATTCCAATTCTTTCTTATTTAGGGTCACTGCTCAAAGTGTTACACATGTGGAACCTCCTGTTTATTTAAAAAAAGAAGCCTGAACAAGAAATCCAGCCACTCTAGAAACAAATAGCCACATGGCATGGGCCACAGCCCAAAAGCTTACATTTGTAAAAAGAAAAAAAAAGAAAACCAAAATAAACTTATTTTGTTTTTAGGGGTAACAAGGGTGACCACAGGGGTAGCAAGGGAGAGCTCAGGGGTCACAAGTGCAACCCCTGGCAAACCCCTAAATGAACATCCCTGAGTTAAGGTAACACACTGTGCAACAGGGACACAATGTTAAGGTGGACTTGCTTTAAATGTGAGTGCTGAATTTCAAGGGTTTTGCTGCATTAAATCTGATCACCTTAACACTATCTTAACAAAGTTTTATTTCACTGAATAACTCAGTGGTGGTAATGGTGCACAGTAAAAGTCAACATAACATTACATAATATATATATCTTATCTAAAAGCCAAAAAGTAGGGAAGACAATGGTGATATCTTGGTATTGCCCAGGAACTCACTTCCTCAATCTTTGTCTACAGACACCTCTAGACACATCAGCGGCAGTGAGTAACACTTGTAGTCATTGCGTAAAAGTGCAAGATTGGTCAATTGAATAGCACAATGAGTACATTTTCAAAAATGCAACATTACGCTATCTGATTCTCCACAACCCCTAAGGTAGTGAGCAGTGGTGAGGATTTGGTGGAATATGTCTAGAAAATGGCAAAAAAATATGTTTGACAACATTCAAGTACATGCATACATATGTATAGTTCAGTTGCTTTCCCCATTGGAAGAGCACTTTTTGGGCTGCTTATAGCTTTATTGCCATTTGATGCATCTGCACAAAATGTCCCGTTCCTAGACACGATTCAGAATCTTTTTTGAAAGATGGGTGAGGTTTCGAAAAGGGGAACAAAATTATACAGGGGTGAACAATTTTAAAAAATTCAGTTTGACTTCAATGGGAAAAAAATATCTGTCATGCCTACAGACCAAACCGCTGGACGGATTTTCACCAAGCTTGTTCGAGGACCTACGGATAGGTCCAAAAAGCATTCTTTTGCTAATTTGAGTTTAATCCGGCCTGGGTGTTTTATTTTTTATTTTTTTTAACTGCCAATATTTAGGTACAAAAAATTGTGATTTAACTTTGGTGCTTCGGGCATGTCCCATGGCCATGAACAGTGACCATTTTATAGCAATCGTCTATTGGGTTAACAGGGACACTGGTCCAAGTCCAACGAAAGGCAGAAAGTCAACTCTGAGATGCGTAGCAGTGTCTGCAAATGTCTGATGAACCATGTCCCACAGATTGTGTCCACTGGTCATATTCGAAAGCCTTGTACAGTGGAGCCCAGTCATTTTATGGGTGTATAGTGGCCACCGGGCCAGGCTGAAGCCTATGACCAATGTCTACTGTGGGTTTGAATCATGTAGCAGGCAACATGGCTGAATGTCATGCCCCAGTGTGGATGGTCACTTGTCATGGCCAGAAGCCATGAACAGTGGCCCACAATCCCATTATGGGATTTAAGTATCCACTGGGCCAAGTGCAGGCCAGGCCTAATCTCTACTGTGGTTGATTTCTGGGAGTGACAGCATGGTTGAAGCCCATGCACCTGTGTTTCTGTCATGGTATTTGACCATAAACCAAGAACAGTGGCCCATGGTCCCATCATGTTAGAGTAAGCACTGAGCCAAGCTACAGATGAGGACTAGTGACTGCTGTGGGTTGATTGGTGGAGCCTGGGGCATAGTTGAACCTCCTTCCCTGGGCACTTCAGCAATAACTTACATCCCCTGCATGCATTGCTCAAAATTGAACTTCAATGTGTGCTGCAAAATATGTTAATTCAACTTAATACTTGTTCCTTACATTCTAAAGAATTTTTAATAACTTACATCCATTTCTGCAACAGAATGAAACATCTTGAGTTATATAAAGCATTGAAATTCACTGAAAAAACTGTGTTAAAGGCACGCTATGTTTGAGTTACCCTAACAAATATCTACTGTTGATTGGCAGAGCCTTCAAGATGGGTGAAGCCCATGCACAAGTAATTGCGCTGTTGGCCATGGTGACATGCAATGAGCAATGGCACACAGTTCCAATAAGGGGGTATAGTGGACACTGGATCAGGTCACAGGTTAGGTGCATTGAATATTGTGTTCCATGTCTTAAAATCGCTGCAAAAATAGCAGTGAATACAAAATATCGCAGCTAAAATGCTGTGATTTTTTGCGCCACAATCGTGTAAAGGATGCGCGGGACACCCCTCCAACCACCGGACCCATTATATCATTGAAAGGGAGTGGGGGACACCCCCACAACCCCCGCTACCCTTAAATGGTATAATGGGGTACACCTTTAGCGGGTCAAACCAGAGCATTTTTGCCACATTTTATTTTACCGGCGACATTTTTGCCATGATTTTATTACCTGATACCGAATATTGAGGGTGATTTTGTGGGTCCGGGATCATGGACAAGCCACATGCCGGAGGCAACTCTGCCATAACTGCATCCCTAGCATGTGCTGCTTAAAGTGACAACAAACAATACAAGATTGTTATAGATCCTTCATATATGTTGAAAAAGAAGTTATTCTTAACTCACAAGCAATGCTGGAACATCATGAAACATCTTCAGTTATAAAACTGTTGAAATTCAGTGAAAAATTGTTAAAGGGACATGTTGGTTGAAGCGCAAAATCAAGGAAAACAAAGAGCTTAGCCAGCCATTGTAAGCTGTGTAGCCATAACTCCCGCACCATGCACTGCTCAGACTAACATCCATGACATACAAGATAACATCACACATGCCATCAGTGATGACTTCATTGATGACATCACATATTCTAGGAAGTTTTTTTTGTTTAATGACAGTAAGCAATTTATGCAGAGGTCTCGTCCTGGATGTTTTGCATGGAAGGCCAGCGGGGGTAAAAGGCGTGGATGTGTGTGCCTGCAGGGAGCTGAGTCCCTGCTCTGGCCGTTGTCTGCCACTGTGTTGAGGAGCCCCGTCACTTCCTGCACATTCAAAAACTGCAGTAACCCCAGCAAGAGCAAAGCTTGTGGGGGGAAAGGACGCAGGTGCTTGCGCCTGCAGTGAAATGAGTCCCTCCTCTGACCACATTCTGCTGCTGTGTTGATGAGTCCTGCCCCCTTCCTGGACATTACAAAATTGCAGTAAGCCCCACAAGGGCGAAACCCGGCGGGGAAAGGGTGCCGGTGTTTCCACCTGCAGGAAGCTGAGTCCCTGCTCTGACCACTGTCTGTCGCTGTGTTGAGGAGCCCCACCCCCTTCCTGGACATTTAGAAACTGCAATAACCACCTAAGAGAGCAAAGCCTGCGGTGGGAAAGGGTGCAGGTGCTTGCACTTGCAGAGTGTTTTTGCGACTAGGGGAGCCCACACCTGCTCAGAAGACATGACATCTAAATATTTCCTAGACTACAGTCAGGAAGGAGCAACTCCATTTAAATCCCATTTGTCGACACATTTGTCGGCACCCACTGAAGTGCCAGAGGTTTCTGAGAACTTGCATGAGGGAAGAAAGTGGACAGGGACCTATGACTGTGTATGCCATGCATCAGAGCAGATGAGAGCCAGGTTGGGGGGTGGTATAATGTTCCTACTGGTAAAGACTGCAGATATGCCTTTGACCCCAACTGGAAACTGGAACCATTCCCCTACAGCGGCTCCAAAATGTAAACTTAATTTAAAAAGATCACCTCATTAATCCCTGGACAGCTTACTCGCTATGTTTACTGGTCCCAATGTTTCAGTTATGAGAGTAATGGGTTACCTACGCCACAATTAACGTCTCCTGGACATTCCACACTAGCCCTTTGACAAATCACTCTCTCCAAATATAATGAACATTGCCATCACTAATTCACTAAAAAAATAGAGAAACAATAAAAGTATACAACTGTTACTATAAACAATAAACATAAGTATATAAACTGGGTGAGAACAAACAAGGAACATTGTGTTAAGGAATTGCAATAGAGTGACTGGGTAGGTTAATTAAACATATGCTCTGGAAATCAAGTCAGTTTCATTGTATTGAAAACGAAGGCTGGTACAGGGCACATTCTTTTTACTCTGATTGGTAGAAATTGTAGGTAGACAAGCCACGTCAACAGAGGGCTGAATCAGAGTTTTCCTAAAGAAATAAAGTGAGGGGAGTTGGCAGTTCGTGCTGGTTTCAGGAGACAGACAGACGGTGCTATCTCTGTGAGGCTATATGTGGGTCGAGCACTGACTTGGAATTTAATCAGTAGGCTGCTCCCCACACATGTACGGAGGAGTTTCGCACTCACTGAGACTGGGACTGCGAAAGACAGCAAGGTTGTTCAGGGATTTCTGATCACTGGCCTTGGTAAGCTTTGTGCCAAGTGAAGAAAAAAAAAGAATGATGCGTGTGTGTTGCTAGAATCCATTGGAAATGCAGAGATTTTAGAAATAGTTGTATGTTTATTTTTCTCTCTCTATATTCAAAGCATAAGAATTTAAATTCATGTTTGCAAAATACCTGCTTATTTCTGTTTTGCCTTTTTATATCTTGCAGGTGATGCAGTAAATATCAAGTGGTAAGATTTTGTGGTTTGTGACTGTAATGTAACACAATGTGCAGATTAAAAAAAAAATCTGAGACTTCGGTGTCATTCATGTATCTGTGAGTTATTTATATAAGAGGCGCAGAAGTGATGTTTATACCAGTGCGGTAGTGCAGTTACCAATGTATCACTGTAGTTGAAATAGCAAACAAGAGAAAGTCAGCAGTAAATATCTATAAGGTAAAAGATGTGTTTGCTATGTAATTAGTGATTCCTCCATTGCATGCAGATGGGAAGGGGTGCCTAATCTAGCAAATAGATTACTGGATGTACATAAACCAGTAATATCAGCCACAAACTATAGGTGGCACCTTGAATAAACTCATTGGGTTCTCTGAAGTTTTCTAAGTCTGGGGCTCTCTGCAGGCGAGTAGAAGGCATTCTAATAGAAAGGAAAGGTTTGTTTTATGATGGGGTTATAGTATAATGCAAAAAAAAACATGCTCACCACTATAACACAGGAATAAGATAATTCTGAAAATAAAAAGTAAAGATACCACTAAAATTACCACCAATACAAGCTCACAAGATATGGTCACTAAAATAGAGTGATACCAAACCCACTCTAAATGTAAGGCTAGTTTACCGCCAAATTACTGCCAATATTTTTACAGTAAGAAAATACTGCCAAATCCCGAATTTACCCCAATAAGACAAAACCTCTTACAGATATGGTGTGTTGGCCAAGAAAACAGACTGTAGAGCATCTACTGGGTGTGGCAGGTGTGTCTAACACTACCATACGTGCATTAAAGGGAACTCATTTTATGGGAGCAGTTGACACTGAAAGTGAATCTGATAATGTCTCAAATGGATGCCACATTCCCAGAGTTGGTGCAATTTCTGGAGGCAAAATGATATGCACATGGAACATAGTCATTAAATAATGCCACAGAGTGGCATGACCGTATCTATGGGGAAGTTCAGAAAGAACCATTGGACAACATTATTGAAGAAGGTAGCATAATTTATGTCTGTCTTCAGAGATTATTAAATGCTGCTGATAAATCTGCAGAGAAAGAATGTCTGATACGGCTATGTGCCAACACATGGTTCATATTAAATAGGTCCCTGTGAATGCAAGAAAATGATGCCAAGCTGGTTAGCAGGCTAAAAATTGAATTAGATGGAGCTAGTGAACAGGAGAAAAAGTTAAGAGCAGAACTGGAGCTATGTCAAAAGGACATGCAGTCAAAGTGTAAAGAATTCGACACTCAATTGTCCCAAAGGAAGAAAAGGTTTGAGGATAGTGAGCAAGAATTAAAACTCTTGAAAGGATTGGTAGGTCATATTAGACAAGATAAAGACAAGGTTATTTTGGAAATGCAAATTTTACAAAAAGAACATTTCGAGAAAGAAGGTGAGCTTCAGAATGCTGAACAAGAGATAGCTAAACCTTTTCAAGAAAGAGAGGAACGAGACAAAGGGCCTCATTATAACCCAAGCGGTACGGGGTTAAAGATGCTGGTAAAGGTGCCAGCGCCGTCAACCCCGTACCGCCTGATTACGAGGTCCCAAGGTTTCACCAGACATGCAGAGCGGGTCCCGCGAGGGGAGGAGGGAGCAAACAACGGGCCACTCGTAGTCAGCCCGTTGTTTGCTCCCTCTCCCATTCCCATTCAGCCCTATGGGGGCTGAAATGGGAATGGGGAAGGTCCGGGCACGGGTTCCTAGAAGGAGGAATTACTGGGCCCTCCAAACTCAGAATGGCCCGGTAATTCCTCATTCTGGGAACCCGTACCTGGAGGCGATTTCGGCGGCAACCATGAGGCCTAACGAGTTTGATGAATGACAAATGAAAATGAGCGATATGCAAAATGTGATTAATAAGATGGGTGATGAAAACAATTACTTGCATAAGGAGGCAGATCGACTCCTTAAAAGGTGCAAGGATTTGGAACAACAGATATGCACTTTCAGATCCCAGGACAAACGACAGCGCACCACATTCAATGGAATTGAGTTGAAGTCCATTTCTACACTGGGAGATAGTGCTCCAGCGGCTGTGCCGGAGTCTGAGCTTGGTTGCAGCGCCTCTGGGGTGTTTGATACACCCATTGGGGGCCACCACCAATCCCATACACCTGAGACAAGTGTTGGATCACAAAGTAGTGCAATCCCAAACATAGTGCCAAGTAGTCCTATCAAGATAATGAAATCAATCAAGGCTCTGATCAAACCATTCAAAAAAGGAGGGGAGTGCTGTATAGAGGATCACTTAGAAGCGGTGCACGATATATTTAAAGTCCTCCATATACCTAAGGAGCAATATAGACAATACTTTCACTTAACTCTGGATGCTCCCGCAGCGAGCATCATCAGAGGATTAAATGAACAGCAGCACATGACATGGTCAGAATTTGAAAAAGAGATTAGACGTCATTTTTCTCCATTCCAGTCATTACAGGAGGCAAAAAAAGTTGCATACACGATTACAGCTGGGCCAAATACATCGTCTCGCCAACTTTTGCAAGACTTAAAAAGAGCTTTTTCTCATTTTGATGTATCTTTTGATCCCAATTCCAATGAGTTTAAAACTGTTTATTTTTATGGTTTGCAGAAAGACATTATATCACAGTTAGTCCGCACATTTGATCGTCAGAAGTCCCTTGAATGGATTGTGCACCAAAGTACAAAACTATATGAAGTGCTTTTCTGTCAGGGTAGAGAGAGTGATAAAATGAAAGATACCAGTTCAAAATCTAAAGAATCCTCAGCAACAGTAATGGAGATCACGTCAGCTAAAATGTCACTTGAGTCTGCTCAAAGTCCAGGCAAAAATAATGTGACACCCGAACAGAGAGGTAATACACAGAGGTTGCCGCCCCCTGCACCGATCTTTCAGTCACATGATCCTAGTAATAGGGAGAGTTACATTAGCCCTAGGAAATTAGAAGACAGGGCCCGGGCAGGATATCGGCCTGATATGTCAGGTATGAACAATAATCAGAGACAAAATCATGATCAAAGAAGTATTGGTCCTGTAAGGATATTTGAGTGTTACAGTACAGAGTACAGCACTACTTCACAAGTAGCACATTTTTTTTGCAGCACCACCACAAGGGTGCGGTGCATTGCTATATGGGTTACCAGATTAACAAGGAAAGACAGGCTATTCAGTCAAAAACGATTTTAACATATAAGATGCAAATCTATTTTTACAGTTAAAAGCACACTTGCTCATTTAAAAATGCACACTATTTTTCACCTGAAATGCCTATATTGCTAGAGACACATTTGAAAATTAACAGCTAACCTATTAACAATTAACCTGACTAATAAAACCTTATTTAACATAACCCACTAATAAAATGTGTTCTCCACTGCAGAATTAGGCATACTCTGAAAACCATTTAAATGCGTGTGCAGAGATTTTTTCTTCTCTTCTCTGCCTGATTCTCCGTGTTTTTGTGCACAGTAACTGCAGGAAGAAGGAAGTCAGATTTGCAACAATTGCAAATGTATAAGCGAAGCTATTGTTGAAGAGTAGGAGGATGAGAGATGATGGATTTCATTGGGACACGTCATACAGAGGGCTGAGAGGAAAGTTTTAGTGGGCAGTATCAAGGAAAAAGACAGGCAGACATCTTTCTGCACTATTGGGGAGAAGACCTGGCTGTGGGGCTCCTGACTGAATGCAGATTCCTGTGTCCTGCTGCAGTCGAGATTGGGGAGAGCTGAAAGAAGGACCTTTCCACTGGCTGAGGCATTCCTATCTGCAAAAGCTGAGAATTCCAGGCAATGACCCCGGTTTGAGAAGGCAAGCGTTCCTTTTTGCTGGAGTTAATCCAAGAGAGCCACATTCACAAAGAGAACAACTAAAAAGATAAGGTAATGAGAAATGTGGGAGCTGAGTGTGTACGGTAATATGCAGTCAGTGTAGGATTCCTGTGCGTGTCTTAATCAAGTGCTAATGTTGCAATTTGAGTTCTGTTCTCCGCCACTCTCTTTGCAGAGTGTCACAGACAATGCTTTGACTGTACCATTTTATTTCTGTAAAGAATGAGATCGTTTTTAAATACAACTTTTATAATACAGAAAAATATTTGAAAACAGACGGGTGATGTTTATTGTTTACCATTACAATGCTGATGATGTGGGGAGATTTTTAAACAGTGCAATGGTCATTTTAAGACAGATGTGTGCATGTCAAAATCAGTATGAATAATTGTGAGTGACTGTAGCATAGCTTGTTGGAGGTACATGAGCCAACGGGAAGAGAAACTCTCTGAACATAGCTCCCTACCATATATAAGGTAGTGGAAATTACCACAAGACTACCACATATAGCTCTCTGTCGTAAATAAGTCAGTGAGTTCGCCCATGGTGGCACACCAACACTATCACTGGAAAATGTGGTATTCCTAGAATGCAGGTCTGAGGTCTCTCTAGTGATCACACGAAAAATCTAAGCAAAGATAAGGGATTCTGGACATTGGGGCCACAAATAAAACAAGGGAATTATGCTCACCAAAATACCACCAACCACGTATACCAAATATGCAGGTCTGGGTGCTGAAATAATGCATGTCCATTGTATTATTGTTGCACATGGCCAAATCTGAATACAAAGAGTGATTATTGCTAAGTTATTTTTCGGCGGTAATAAAATACCGTCAGGCCCCAAATCTCCACAAAATACCCTACATATTTATGGTGCGTTGCAGGCCGGGAAAGTGATCATAGAGTACCTACTGGGCGTGGCAAGCGTGTCTCACACTGCCATTTGCACATTAAAGGGAACCCATTTTATAATAGCAGTGTGCCACTAAAAACGAATTTCAGAATGTCACAAAGGGAAACCACATTCTCAGATCTAGTGCAATATTTAGAGGCAAAGTTATTTGCACATGGGAATTGGTCTTCGAATAGCACGTTAGAATGGAGTAACCGCATTCAGGGTGAGGTGCAGAAAGAAAAACTAGACAATATTTTTGCAGAAGGCAGCATAATTCAGGTCTGCCTTACAAGATTATTGAATGCAGCCGATAAAAGTGCAGAGAAAGACTGTTTAATACGGCTATGCGGCAAAATATGGTTTATTTTAAACAAGTCCCTGCGAATGCAAGAGAATGATACTCAGCTAATTAACAGGTTAAAGACTGAATTAGATGGGGCAAGTAAAAATCAGGAAATGTTGAGAGCAGAATTGGATGTATGCCAAAAAGACATGCAATTAAAATGCAGAGACTTTGATACTCAGTTATCCAAAAGCAAGAAACAATTTGAAGATAGTGAGCAAGAATTGACACACTTAAAAGCCTTAGTGGATCACATTAGGCAGGATAAAGATGAGGTTGTTTCAGAAATGCAGATTTTACAAAAAGAACATTGTGAAAAAGAAGGTGATCTCCAGAGTGCAGAACAAGAAATGATTAAAATGATTCAAGAAAGAGACAAAAGAAATAAAGAGTTCAATGAATGCCAAATGCAAATGTGCGACATGCAGGAGGCGATTAATAAAATGAGCGATGAAAATAATTATTTGCAGAATGAAGCAACTAGACTCCTTAAAAAGTGTAAGGACTTAGAACAGCAAATGTGCATTCCCAGGTCCCAGGAGAGGCGGCAGGGTACCACATTCAATGGAGTGGAGGTGAATTCTAGCTCTGCCCAAAGAGCTAGTGCCCCAGTGACTGGGCCGGTGACTGAACTTGGTTGCAGCGCCCTTGGGGGATTTGATACTCCCATTGGGGGCAGTCACCAATCTCATACACCTGAAAACAGGATTGACTCACAAAATAGTGCAATTCCATGTATTGCAACAAGTAGCCCCATAAAAATAATGAAATCCATTAAAGCCCTGATCAAACCATTTAAAAAGGGAGGTGAATGCTGCATTGAGGATCACTTAGAAGCGGTGCATGACATTTTTAAAGCACTCCAGATACCTAAGGAACAGTACAGACAATATTTTCATTTAACTTTAGATGCCCCGACGGCCAGCATCATAAGGGGATTAAATGAACAGCAGAATATGACATGGCTGGAGTTTCAAAAAGAAATTAGGCGTCATTTTTCTCCTTTTCAGTCATTGCAGGAGGCAAAGAAAGTCGCGTACACAATTACTGCTGGACCTAATACATCCCCTCGCCAATTTTTACAAGACTTAAAAAGAGCATTCTCTCGCTTTGATGTATCTTTTGACTCAAATTCCAATGAGTTTAAAACTGCATACTTCTATGGGCTACAGAAAGACATCATATCCCAATTGGTCCGTGAATTTGACCGTGACAAGTCCCTTGAATGGATTGTACATCAAAGCACAAAGCTATATGAGGTACTCTATTGTCAGGGTAGAGAAAGTGATAAAATGAAAGATACCAGGCATAAATCTAAAGAACCCTCAGCCACAGTAATGGAAATCAGGTCAGCCAAAATGTCCCTTGAGTCTGCTCAAAGTCAAGGTAAAAATAATGTGACACCTGAACAAAGGGGTAATCAACAAAGATCGCCATTGCCTGTACCAATGTTCCAAACACATGATCCTAGTAATAGAGAGAGCTACATCAGCCCTAGGTACTTAGGGGATAGACCCCGGGTAAGATACCGGTCTGATATGGCAGGTATGAACAATAACCAGAGACAAAATCAAGATCAAAAAATGATGGTCCCTACCAGTCATTGGGGACACAGAGTAGGTTTGATCCCAACACCATGATATATGGTAATCAGGATAGGCCCCGATATGTGGATCGATTTACTGATAATGGAAATCAACATAGGGGCCAGTACCCACAATCTGAGAGACAGGACATGAGGCAAAACGTGAACTACAGTCCACGCCAGTACGATGATTACCCACCAGGGGACTATAATCAAAGGATGGGTGCAACCCGCTCCCCTCCACAAATGAATCAAGAGTTCAGAAACCATCCCAACCGGTATCAATCACCTGAGAGGTATCAGAAAAGATCCAATCAGGGGGAAAACAACCAATATCGACCTAGGCCACAGAAAGAGGATCCTAGAGAGATGGAAAGGTTCCAGTACCTTGAGGCCCAAGTGAAAATGTTAGCTGAGCAAATAGGAAAGCTCTATACAGCGCAAAAACAACCTTCCAAAGAGGGGGCTGATGGCCATAGCAATGACCGGGGGGCTTCCGAAAAGTGACTAAGTACTCATGATAACTGGAGTGCCAAAATGACAGATTGCTCTGATATAATTTTGCATAACGACTCTGAGATGCCTAATGGATTAAAAATGAAAGTACCAGTAAATGAAATTGTGACAGAAAGTGCAAATACTTCTAAAAAAGAGGTACGGTTTAACTTAGAGCTAAATAAAACAGTAAAGATTTGCACAAATGAAAAAGAAACATTAGGAATTCCAAAAGAACAAAGGAACAGATTTAAGAAAAATGACTCATGCATGGGGAATACCAGTGAACAGGGAATAAGTGGGGATGCCATAGCTCCTTCCCTGGGCAAGCAAAACAATGACCAAACACAGACAGAAAAAGGAAATACTCACAAGGAGGGTACAAGTCAATCACCTGAAGAATTCTTTGAGCCACATATTCTTGACGAGGCTGCAAGGGCTGGTATTACACTAAATGATCACAAATGCAGAGAATTAAAAAATGACAAATTGCTGAATGATGTTGTTACACATGTTCAGTTGGAAGGTTGTAATGGGGTCTCTGATGTTACCCAGATGGATGGGCGAACAGTGGCCACACTCCAAAAAACCTCTGAACATGGAGAAATGAATAAAATATCTCGCACAGAAATGGGTAAAAAGGAGGGAAAAATGTCTTTTCATTTACCAATGTGCTTAGCCAAAAGTGAAAAAGACCTGAGAAAGGTGAGCCCTGAAATCAGTAAGAATTCACATTTCTTATGTGTATTAGAGGAAGTTGAGGACAGATATTATGCACCCATCACTGTAGAAGAAAAATGCCACACCTTCGCTATGATTGACACTGGCGCACAGGCCACAATTATGTCCAAGGAGCTGGTAAAGAGTATCAATGAAGGGAGGCCTCCACAGAGTCAGATCACAGTGAAGGCAAATCAAGGCCCAGTGCATAACTTTAATGGGGAGGAGGTGCCCATCATAGGTGTAACTGAGGTTGACATAAAAATAGGAAAGCACAGAATGAAACAAGAGGTATTGATCACATCTATTTGTGAAATTCCATTTCTGATGGGGACAGATTGCCTGAAAAGATTGTCTCCTCTCATAGATGGGGTGAATGGAGTGCTGTGGTCCTTAACCAAAAAACCATTGAGGCCTAAGAAACTAAAATCACAAAACAGCAATATAAATGAATGTCACACCGTTGCCAAAACAAATGATACTGTGGAGGTATATCTCCAGAATAGCTGCATACCTAGTGTCACTGTTATATTAATGTGTCAAGACAAAGATCAGAGCGACAATGAAAAACTACCTGTACAAATATACTTGGACCCAAGGAAAGATTGGCAGACTGCTATAGATGAGCACACATTACGTTTCTATTTAAAAGAGAATACATGCAAACAGAATATTGTTCCTAAAACAGATTCAGAAAAACACATTACCACTTTGGCAGAAATACACATGGAAGATGAGCAACCATGGGTTCACGTTGGTATAAATGATTATCTTAAAACAATAAAAGCCACTTTAGCGCTTGAACATGAAAGGAGTTTCATTAATGAGAAATTGTTGCAAAAAATTATGGAGAGGGAAGAAATCCCGAAATTTAGGATTAAAAACCAATATGTTTCTGGGTTGGACAGTCCAGACTTTGAAAACCGAATTACAGGCAGATGCATGCTTAAAATTAGCATTGGGCAGAAAACAATTTACCATAATGTATGGATAGTGAATGGAGCACAAAATGAATTTTACATGGGCAATGACATCATGCACAGAATGTGTATGGTGTTAGATTTCCTTAATCAAAAAATATGGTCACGCCTAGGTGGGCCGGCACCTGAATTTGAAGACAAAAGAAGGGCTTATCATTGTGCACAACTGGTTCCTTATGCCATCGAATTACAAATAAGGAAAGATACTATTATTCCTGCATTTACAAAACAGTTTGCAATAACACTGAAATGCAAAAATGGGCAGCAGATGAAAGGCTCTGATGCATTTGTATGCCTGAATGAATCCATAAAACAGCAAGGTCTGGATTATGAATACATTCCATTGGTAGACATTGGTGAGGGATCTGTAAAAATCATGGTAAATAATAAAGGTTGTCAGGATATTCATTTAGAGGAAAACTCCCCATTAGGAATGGCCATACAAAAATCACATTATACGGCAGATTTAAATAACATGGTGATTGGGAATATTCCTGAAAAATATGTAGATGCCAAGGGCGAGTTGCCAGAACACCTGGACTCTCAGCCCAAAGGAATATTTAAAATTCATTCTGTGTATCCTTATGATTCAAATGAGACAGTGTGCTGCCATCAAGAGGATTGCATAATATTTAATTTAAATGAAAATGAAACAGGAAATCAGCCCATTGAAGTGGAAGCTGATATGCCAAAATATTTAAAAGTGGCAGCTCTACAAAAAGACACAGCCACACAGTTAGAGGAAAGCGCTGAGATTCCTTTACCAGAAGAGTTTCCAGAATTTTCCAGAATCTCCAGCAGATCTCCTTAGCGGATCCATGTGACAGCGATGGGGATCGAAACGACCTGAGGGAAATATTTATGGAGTTTAAGGATGTATTTGCAAAAGATGCTTATGATTGTGGTTTAACTGATTTACATGTGGCCACACTACCAGAAGGTTGTAGCAGAAATCCAGTGTTTGTACGCCAGTATAGACTACCGCTGGCATGTTTAGAATCATTGGCAGAGATTATTAAAAATTTGGAATCACGGGGAATAATTAGGCCCATTCATAGCACATCCAATACGCCTATTTTAGGTGTGTTAAAGCCAAATGGTCAATGGCGGCTGTGTGCAGACTTAAGAGAGTTAAATAAAAGAGTACCAGTATCTAGATGGCCACTACCATTCATTGATCAGGGCCTAGCTCAGATACATGGTTCAAATGTATTTACCACGTTAGATCTCACCTCTGGATATTGGTGTGTGCCATTGGCAGAGGAGATACAACACTTATTTTCCTTTACATTTGACAGGACTCAATATGCCTGGCTTAGAGCTCCGTTCGGGTACATCAATAGTGGGAGTGAATTTGGCATATTTTTGAGAAAGGCCATGCCGGATGCAGCGGAAAGAGGAACAATAGTTTATGTGGATGATGTCCTGATAAAAAATGAAAACCTTAAAAGCCATTTTGATGAAATAAGACATGTGCTTGGCCAATTGCAGAAAGCAGGCGCCAAAGTATCTTTGCAAAAAGCACAATGGTGCAAGAAAAAAGTGAACTTTCTAGGGCATGAAGTGACTGAACATGGGCTAAATCCACAAAGGAAGAAAATAGAGGCCATACAAAGATTAAAAGATCCTAAAAATGTGAAAGGAGTAAAAAGTTTATTAGGGATGACAGGCTATAACAGAAAGTTCATTGAGAATTATGCAGAAATCACTCAACCATTGACTAAACTGCTTAAACTAAATACTCCCTGGAGATGGGAAAGAGAGCAGTCTGATGCAGTGGCTAGATTGAAGGAATGTCTTGTAAAGGCACCATGTTTAGCATACCCCATAAAGGACAGGGATTTCTTTATAGAAATAGGCTTTTCTGAACATTGTATGTCAGCAGTGTTATCACAAAAACACGATTTGAATCACAAAACCATTGCATATGCAAGTAAGGCATTTTCCCAAGTTGAAATGAAATTTAATGAATGTGAGAAGGCCCTATTAACCACTGTGTGGGCACTACAACATTTTCGCCCCATTGTTCAGGGAGAAAAGGTGATTATTGAAACAAATCATCAACCTTTGCAATTTTTAGAGAGTAAAAGAATTAGATCAGGCAATCTAGCGCAATCCAGAATCACTTCATGGACGCTGGCATTACAAGGTTTTCCCGTAGAAGTAAGATATGGACAAAATAAAAAGAGCCCAATTGCTCAAGGGTTAGCTGACTTACATGACTGTGCAGCTGAACAAATACCAAATGAAATGGAAGTGGAAGCTAGTTTACAGGAATTTGAACAATCACCACACAAAGCTTTTGATAAAAAAACATGCAAGGATTTGCCAACTGTATATGTGGATGGTTGTGCTTTTCACATTGAAAATGACAGTAATAAACAATTAGTGGCAGGAATAGGAAATGTCTGGTTGAAATGTGAAGGCGTTCCTAGTATAGGGATGAGGATTGGAGATAGGAGCAGTCAGGTGGCGGAATTGGCAGCCATCTATAAAGCAATTGCTACTGCAGTTGATAAAAAGTTCAGTGAAATTGTCCTGGTGACTGATTCTGACTATGCACGGAATAGCTTTGTGGAGTATTTGCCTGGTTGGAAAGCAAGAGGCATGGTTACATACAACAAAAAGCCACTTAAACATGGAAAAATGATACAAGCCATAGACAAATTGGTGTCAGAAAATAATTTAACAATATACTGGAGAAAAATTTGTGGGCATTTAAAAACACCAGGAGAGGATAAGGAGGGAAATGATAAGGCAGACCATCTGGCTAAGATTGGGGCTGTGATGGGAGAATTGCTACATATTGATTATTTAATGGGTGAAATACAAATTGATGCAGTGACACGTTCTAAAGCACCAAAGGAGATAGATCAACCGGTGGTGCAGTGGAGTCATGACACGCCAGACCAAGATTTGATTGAGGCACAAAAGAATGATCAAATTTTGGGAATCTATTATAATCATTTGATAGATCCTGAACAAAATCCTTTAACAGAAAAAGATTGCATGGGAAAAGAAGAGTTGAGGGTGTTATTAAAGAACAAAACACGAATCAGATTACAGGATGGACTCATGATTAGAGAGTCCATAACAGGACAAATACAGTGGGTAGTACGCCTTTCATTCAGAGGACTAATGCTACACCATGCACATGATGCCATAACTGCAGGCCATAGAGGTTCACAAAAAACATTAGAAATACTAAAAGATTATGCTTACTGGCCTCATATGTCCCAAGATGTGGAATTATATACTAGAGGATGTCTAGTATGCGCCCAATTTAAACCTGCTTCACCAATGCATAGAGCACCATTGATGAAAAGAGGCCTAACTCTCCCATGGTCAGATTTGCAAATAGACTATGTAGGTCCTTTAAAAAGGTCGAGCAGGGGACACCGTTATATTTTGAGTGTGGTATGTTTGATGTCGAAGTGGATTGAGTGCATTCCTGCACCAGATTGTAGTGCGCAAACAGCAGCCACATTACTGGTGAACCATGTGTTCTCAAGGTTTGGGTTGCCACAAAGAATTGAGTCAGACAGAGGAAGTCATTTCACAAGTACTCTAATGAGTAAGGTATGGCAAATACTAGGTGTGAAAAGGAAACTACATATCGCATATCGGGCGGCGTCTTCAGGTACAGTTGAAAGAAGCAATAGGTCTGTTGTGGATATTTTAAAGAAATTTGTGGCAGAAGCAGGTTCCAGCTGGGATTTACGTTTACCGTTGGTTCTGATGGCAATCAGGTCGACTCCTGCCAAAGCAACAGGTGTTAGCCCCCATGAGGTCTTGACAGGTAGGAAAATGGTGTTACCACAACACCTACTATACAGAACACATGAGCAAACTCTAGTGAGTGCATCCACGGTTCATGAATATATTGATGAACTGAGGAGGCATTTGCAACATGCATTTGCTTTTGTGCAGAGAAATCTGGAAAGGGCTGCTGACAGTGCTAAGTCATATTATGACGAAAAGACATCAGTAAAGGAATACAATGTAGGGGATCAGGTGTACAAGTTTCATTTTGGAAAAAGTAAACAGAAAAATTCTAAATTTCTAGCAGCCTGGCAGGGGCCATTTCGAATTATAGATAAGGTTTCTCCTGTAGTGTATAAAATTTTGAAAAATGAAGGTGAAACAGCAATAGAGCAGTTTGTCCATGTAAATCAAATCAAACCATGCCATCCCAGACATGAGATCAGGCGGCTTGAGCATGTAGAAACAGATAAAATCACTTGAACACAAAAAGAGAAAATAAATGGGTACAATCAGGAGGCAGTGACAAAGAAGTTAAAAAGTTGATTGTTATGATGGCACATAAACACTGTAGTATATGTAAAATATAATATAAAATAAATATAAATAAATAAATAAATAAATAAATAAATGCACATATAATGGAAGCTCATGGTTGGTATGCAGAGAGAAAGTGTATTAAATATTGAATGCTGTTTTATATGTGTTTGTTTTCTTTTAACTTGTGTTTAATTTCAGAAGAAAGAAAAAAAAAAAAAACGAAATATTTTTACCAAGCATGTTTTATTTTTGGCAAAAGGATGAAGTTAGTATTGTGCTATGTACTTAATCTGTTTATTTTCTATTTTGATTTAGACAATTAACATTATTTGGTCGGAGGTTCCGGGATCAGAGGCCACGGGAGACGATGGAGTCCTGGAGTCCCCTGGATGAAGACCAAAAGATGCCTGCCTCCAGGTGGAGGTGAAGACAAAATAACCGGAATGCCAAAAGAGATGACTACTGTGGATTCAAGATTGCCAAGATGAAAGAGTACTCGAATGAACCGAATAACATCGCTGGTCGGGACATACCAAAAGAGACAAAACAAAAGTTCCGGCATATGAAGTTCCACGTATTTATTATTTTAATTATTTATTTTAACTTGTTATATTACTTATTTGTTTTAGTTAGTTGTTTTATTTCATTGTTTTTAATTGACTTGGAAAATTTAAACTTAAAGTAATGCCACTTCCACTGAGAAGGCAAATGTGGAACATTTTATGAACTGATGGACTCAGATGAAATGTTGATTGAAAATTTTCATTGATGCACATGAATATTCATTTGTTGGATTGCTATATTGTAAAAAAAAAAAAATAGAACAAGTTGTTTTTAGGAATTGGCTTGGATTATAGCCAAGTTCTAAAAACAAAAGGAGGGTATATGTAAGGATATTTGGCGTGTTACAGTACAGAGTACAGCACTACTTCACAAGTAGCACATTTTTTTTGCAGCACCACCACAAGGGTGCGGTGCATTGCTATATGGGTTACCAGATTAACAAGGAAAGACAGGCTATTCAGTCAAAAACGATTTTAACATATAAGATGCAAATCTATTTTTACAGTTAAAAGCACACGTGCTCATTTAAAAATGCACACTATTTTTCACCTGAAATGCCTATATTGCTAGAGACACATTTGAAAATTAACAGCTAACCTATTAACAATTAACCTGACTAATAAAACCTTATTTAACATAACCCACTAATAAAATGTGTTCTCCACTGCAGAATTAGGCATACTCTGAAAACCATTTAAATGCGTGTGCAGAGATTTTTTCTTCTCTTCTCTGCCTGATTCTCCGTGTTTTTGTGCACAGTAACTGCAGGAAGAAGGAAGTCAGATTTGCAACAATTGCAAATGTATAAGCGAAGCTATTGTTGAAGAGTAGGAGGATGAGAGATGATGGATTTCATTGGGACACGTCATACAGAGGGCTGAGAGGAAAGTTTTAGTGGGCAGTATCAAGGAAAAAGACAGGCAGACATCTTTCTGCACTATTGGGGAGAAGACCTGGCTGTGGGGCTCCTGACTGAATGCAGATTCCTGTGTCCTGCTGCAGTCGAGATTGGGGAGAGCTGAAAGAAGGACCTTTCCACTGGCTGAGGCATTCCTATCTGCAAAAGCTGAGAATTCCAGGCAATGACCCCGGTTTGAGAAGGCAAGCGTTCCTTTTTGCTGGAGTTAATCCAAGAGGTAATGAGAAATGTGGGAGCTGAGTGTGTACGGTAATATGCAGTCAGTGTAGGATTCCTGTGCGTGTCTTAATCAAGTGCTAATGTTGCAATTTGAGTTCTGTTCTCCGCCACTCTCTTTGCAGAGTGTCACAGACAATGCTTTGACTGTACCATTTTATTTCTGTAAAGAATGAGATCGTTTTTAAATACAACTTTTATAATACAGAAAAATATTTGAAAACAGACGGGTGATGTTTATTGTTTACCATTACAATGCTGATGATGTGGGGAGATTTTTAAACAGTGCAATGGTCATTTTAAGACAGATGTGTGCATGTCAAAATCAGTATGAATAATTGTGAGTGACTGTAGCATAGCTTGTTGGAGGTACATGAGCCAACGGGAAGAGAGACTCTCTGAACATAGCTCCCTACCATATATAAGGTAGTGGAAATTACCACAAGACTACCACATATAGCTCTCTGTCGTAAATAAGTCAGTGAGTTCGCCCATGGTGGCACACCAACACTATCACTGGAAAATGTGGTATTCCTAGAATGCAGGTCTGAGGTCTCTCTAGTGATCACACGAAAAATCTAAGCAAAGATAAGGGATTCTGGACATTGGGGCCACAAATAAAACAAGGGAATTATGCTCACCAAAATACCACCAACCACGTATACCAAATATGCAGGTCTGGGTGCTGAAATAATGCATGTCCATTGTATTATTGTTGCACATGGCCAAATCTGAATACAAAGAGTGATTATTGCTAAGTTATTTTTCGGCGGTAATAAAATACCGTCAGGCCCCAAATCTCCACAAAATACCCTACAGTCCCTACCAGACAGTGGGGACACAGAGCAGATTTGACCCCATCACCATGGCAACCAGGATAGACTGAAAATGGGAATCAGCATAGGGGACAATACTCACACAATGAGAGACAGGACATGAGGCAGAATGTGAACTATGCTCCACGTCAGTACAATCAATCACCGCCACCAGGGGATTACAACCAAAGAATAGGTACACCCTGCTCCCCGTCCCACATGAATCAAGAGTTCAGAAACAACTCAAATAGGAATCACTCTCCTGAGAGATACCAGAATAGATTTAACTAAGGGGAAAACAACCAATATCGGCATAGGCCGCAAAGAGAATCAGCATAGGGGACAATACTCACACAATGAGAGACAGGACATGAGGCAGAATGTGAACTATGCTCCACGTCAGTACAATCAATCACCGCCACCAGGGGATTACAACCAAAGAATAGGTACACCCTGCTCCCCGTCCCACATGAATCAAGAGTTCAGAAACAACTCAAATAGGAATCACTCTCCTGAGAGATACCAGAATAGATTTAACTAAGGGGAAAACAACCAATATCGGCATAGGCCGCAAAGATAAGATTCCAGAGAGATGGAAAGATTACAGTGTCTTGAGGCCCAAGTAAAAATGTTGGCTGAGCAAATAGGAAAGCTCTGTACGGCTCAAAACCAGTCATCAAAGAAGGGGGCAGAAGGCTGTAGGAGCAAACAGGTGGCTTCCGATAATAAGTGACTAAATATTCATGACACCTGCAATGATAAAAAGACAGATTTCCCTGATCTGATTTTGCATAATGACTCTGAGCTGCTTGATGATTTAAAAACGAAAATACCGGCAAACGAACATGAGGCAGAAATTGAAAATACATCTAAAAAAGAGGTTTGGTTTAACCTGGAGTTAAATAAAGTGTTGGAAATTTGCACAAATGAAAAAAGAAAACGAGAAAAACATGAAATCCCAAAAGAACAAAGAGACAGATTTAAGAAAGACAACTCATGCATGGATAAAATATGTTAAAACACCCTCCATAGATATTCAAGATGCTAATAAAACACAGCCAGAAAGAAGAAGTACTAAAAAGGAGGGTACAGATCAATCACCTGAAGAGTTCTTTGAGCCACAGATTTTTGAGGAAGTTAAAAAGACTGGTATCATGCCAAATACCCACAAATGTCCAAAAATAGAAAATGACAACTTATCAGGTGATGTTTATATGCATATTCAGTTGGAGGATTGTAGTCTGGACTCTGATCATCCCCGGATGGAAGGGCGAACAGTGGCCACACTCCAAAGGACTTCTGAATAGGGGGAGATGAGTAAGGTTGCTCAAATGGAGATGGACAGAAAGGAGGGAAAGATGTCCTTTCATTTACTGATGTGCTTAGTTAAGAGTGAGAAGGATCTGAGAACGGTGAATCCTGAAATCAGTAAGAATTCAGACTTTTTGTGTGTATTAGAAGAAGTTGAAGACAGATATTATGCTCCCATTACTGTGGAAGAGAAGTGCAATACATTTGCCATGACTGACAGATGCACAAGCCACAATTATGTCCAAAAAATTGGTAAAAAGTATCAATGAAGGGAGGTCTCCACAGAATCAGGTCAAAGTGAGGCAGAGTGAAGGCCCATTACATAACTTTAACGGTGAGGAGGTGCCTATTGAGGGTGTCACCGAGGTTGACATGAAGATAGGAAAACACAGAATGAAACAGGAAGTATTGATCACATCTATTTGTGAAATTCCATTCCTGATGGGAACTGTTTGCCTGAAAATATTGTCTCCTCTCATTGATGGGGTAAATGGGGTCCTGTGGTTTTTAACCAAAAAACCATTAAGGCCTAAGAAAATAAAGTCACAAAACAGCAGTGTAAACAAGTGCCATACTGTTGTCAAATCGAATGATGCAGTGGTGGTGTACCTACAGAATAGCTGTGTGCCTAGTATTTAGTATTTTAGTATTTTATTTATTTCTATAGCGCACCAGGCCCAGGGGCATCCGGGCGCTTAACTTAGTTACAACAAGATGAAAGCATGACAAGGCAATGTGACAGAGTATTACAAGATTATTACAGGAAGATTTACAAAATTTACAACATATACATTCAAATGAATATCGATAAGGCAGTGATTTACAGGATACTTAATAAGGGATGCCGAGTAGGTCAAAGTGCAAGTAGGGCAGTAAGCTGATGTTAGCAGTCTTGGGCGGATAGCCATGCTTTGGTAAGGTATTTGAATTTCAGGAAGTGTCACCGTTATTTTGATGTGTCAGGACAAAACGCAAAAAGTAGGGAAAAACAATCTATGCAGATTTATTTGGACCCTAGGAAGAAATGGCAATCTGAAATAGATTCTATTTAAAAGAGAAGAAGTGCAAACAGAACACCATGCCTAAAGCAGACACAGAAAAGCACATCACCACCCTTGCTGAAATACACATGGAAGAGGAGCAGCCATGGATTAACATTGGTATAAATGGTCATACTAAAATGATAAAAGCCACACTGGCGCTTGAACAGTTAAGGAGTTTTATTAATGAGAAACTACTGCAGAGAATAATGGAAAGGGAGGAGATCCCGAAATTTAGAATTAAAATCCGATATATTTCTGGTTTGGACAATCCAGATGTTGAAAATCGAATTGTAGGAACGTGCATGCTAAAGATTAATGATGGACAAAAAACCATCTACCACAATGTGTGGATAGTGAGTGGAACACAAATGATCTTTATTTGGGCAATGATATCATGCACAGGATGTGCATGGTGTTAGATTTCCTTAACCAAAAAATATAGTCCCGGCTAGGTGGGCCTGCGCCCGAATTTGAAGACAAGAGAAAGGCTTATAATTGTGCACAATTGGTACCATATGCAATTGAATTACAGGTGAAGAAGGATATTACTATCCTTGCATTCACCAAGCAGGGTGCTTTAACACTAAAGGGCAAGAATGGACAGCAAATGAAGGATTCTGATGCATTTGTGTGCTTGAATGAGTCAATGAAACAGCAAAGCCTGGATTATGTTATGTTATGTTATGTTATTTTGCATTTATATAGCGCCTTATATACCATTGGTATGGTCTGAAGGCGCTTATGAATATACCCCATTGATAGATGTTAGGGAGTGGGACATCAAAATTATGGTGGATAATAAAGGACATCAAGATATTCATTTAGAAGAGAATTCCTTACTAGGAATGGCCATACAAAATCACATTATACTGCAGATATCAATAACATGGTGATTGGAAAGATCCCTGAGAGATAACTAGATGTGGAGGGTGCATTGCCAGAGTATCTGGATTCTCAACCCAAAGGGATCTTCAAAATTCAATCTGTGTACCCTTATGATTCCAATGAGACAGTGTGCTGTCACCAGGAGAATTGTATAGCATTTGACTTAAATGAAAATGAAACAGAAAATCAGCACATTGAAATGGAAGCTGATATGCCAAAATATTTAAAAGTGGCAGCTTTACTGAGATATGCAGCCACACAGTTGTAAGAATGCACAGAGGGTCCTCCACTGGAGGATTTCACCGAATTTTCAAAAATGCTAGAGGAGCAGATTCTGTTAGCAAATGCCTGTGAGAGCGAAGAAGATAAGAATAAATTGAGAAAAATATTTATGGAATTTAAGGACGTTTTTGCCAAAGACGCATATGATTGCGGCTTAACTGATTTACATGTTGCCACATTACCAGATGGGTGTGGTAGAAATCCAGTATTTGTGCACCAATTCAATTGCCACTGGCATGCTCAGAGTCGTTGGCAGAGATAATAAAAACATTGGAGTCTAGAGGAATCATCATTACCCATTAATAGTACCTCCAACACTCCTATTTTGGGTGCATTACAGCCAAATGGTGAATGGTGTCTGTGTGCAGACCTGAGGGAAATAAATAAAAGAGTGCCAGTGTCCAGATGGCCGCTGCCATTCATTGATCAAGGCCTTGCTCAAGTGCATGGGTCAAAGGTATTTACCACATTAGATCTTACATCTGGATACAGGTGTGTGCCATTGGCAGAGGACATTCAGAATGTATTTGTATTTTCATTTGATAAAACGCAATACGCTTGGTCTAGAACACCATTTGGGTATATCAATAGTGGGAGCAAATTCGGCATATTTTTGAGAAAGGCTCTGCCAGATGCAGCGGAAAGAGGAACCATAGTTTATGTAGATGATGTCCTGATAAAAAATGAAAACTTAAAAAGTCACTTTGATGAAATTATGTACTTAATCAATTGCAAAAGGCGGGTGCCAAAGTATCTTTACAGAAAGTCCAATGGTGCAAGAAAAAGGTGAACTTCCTAGGCCATGAAGTAACTGAACATGGGTTAAATCCACAGAAGAAAAAGGTGGAGGCCATACAGAAATGGAAAGACCCTAGAAACATGAAAGGTTTAAAAAGTTTATTAGGAATGACGGGATATAACAGGAAATGTATTGAAAATTATGCTGAAATCACTCAACCATTGACTAAACTATTGAAGTTGAATACGCCCTGGAAATGGGAAAAGGCGCAATCTGAGGCAGTTGCTAAATTGAAAGAATGGCTCATAAAGGCACCATGCTTGGCATACCCCATAAAGAACAGAGATTTCTTTATAGAAATAGGATTCACTGAGCAGTGTATGTCAGCAGTGTTATCTCCAAAACATGATTTGAACCACAAAATTATTGCTTATGCGAGTAAGGCTTTTTTTCAGGTGGAAATTAAATTCAGTGAATGTGAAAAGGCGCTTCTGATGCAACATTTTTGTCCCATTGTCCAAGGGGAAAAGGTAATCATTGAGAGAAATCATCAACCATTGCAGTTTTTACAGGGTAAAATGATTAAATCAGGCGATCTAGCTCAATCCAGAATTACTTCATGGATATTGGAATTGCCAGGCTTCCCTGTAGAAGTGAGATATGGCCAGAATAAAAAGATCTCAATTGCTCAAGGGTTAGCAGATTTACATGACTGTGCAGCTGAATGTGTATCAGATGAAGTAGAGGTGGAGTCTAGTTTGCAGGAGTTTGAACAGTCACCACACAACCTTTTGATGAAAATGCATGCACAAATTTACCAACTGTATATGTTGATGGATGTGCTTTTCACATTGAAAATGACAGCAATAAACAGTTGGTGTCAGGGATAGGAAATGTCTTGTTGAGATGTGAGGATATTCCTAGTATAGGAATGAGGATTGAGGCTAGGAGTAGCCAGATAGCATAGTTGGCAGCCATGTATAAAGCAATCACTACTGCAGTTGAGAACAAATTCAGTGAAATTGTCCTGGTGACTGATTCTGATTATGCACAAAATAGCTTTGTAGAATATATGCCTAGCTGGAAAGCAAGCATGCTCACATATAACAAAAAGCCCCTGAAACATGGAAAAATGATACAAGCTATAGATAAATTAGTGTTAGAGAATGATTTAACAGTATACTGGAGGAAAATGTGTGGACATTTGAAAAATCCAGGAGAGGATAAGGAGGGAAATGATAAAGTAGATCAATTAGCCAAGATCGGGGCTGTTATTGGAGAGTTGTAACGCATTGAACACTAAATTGGTGAAATACAAATAGATACAGTTACATGCTCCAAAGCTCCAAAAGAGGTAGAACAACCAGTAGTGCAATGGAGTTATGATACACCAGATCAAGATCTGATTAAGGCGCAAAAAGATGATCCAATATTGGGGATCTATTATGATTATTTGATGGATCCCGACCAAAATCCTTTAACTGAAAATGATTGTACAGGAAAAGAAGAGTTGAGGGTGTTATTAAAGAATAAAAAACAGATTTGACTACAGGATGGACTTATGATCAGGGAATCCATAACAGGCCAGATACAGTGGGTGGTACCTGTTTCATTCAGAAGGCTAATGTTGCACCATGCACATGATGCAATAACTGAAGGACACAGAGGTTCACAAAAGACTTTAGAAATACTGAAAGATTATGCTTACTGGCCACACATGTACCAAGATGTGGAATTATATACTAGGGGTTGCCTAGCATGTGCTCAATTCAAATCTGCTTCACCAATGCACAGAGCTCCATTGATGAAAAGAGGTTTAACTCTTCCATGGTCAGATTTACAAATTGACTATGTAGGGCCTGTAAAGAGGTCGAGTAGGGGAAACCATTATCTTTTGACCGTGGTCTGCTTGATGTCAAAATAGGTAGAGAGTATTCCTGCACCAGATTGTAGTGCACAAACAGCAGCTACATTGCTGGTAAATCATCTATTTTCAAGATATGGATTACCACAAAGAATACAGTCAGACAGAGGAAGTCATTTCACGAGCACCTTGATGAGCAAGGTGTGGCAGATATTAGGGGTAAAAAGGAAACTGCATATCGCATATCAGCCCACCTCTTCTGGAAATGTTGAACGTTGCAACAGATCTGTTGTGGAGATATTAAAGAAGTTTGTAGCGGAGGCAGGTTCCAGTCTGGATTTACAATTACCTCTGGTATTGATGGCAATTAGATCGACTCGTGCTAAAGCGACAGGTATCAGTCCTCATGAGGTGTTAACAGGAAGGAAAATGGTACTGCCACAACATTTATTATACAGGACATATGAGCAGACACTTGTGAGGGCATCTACATTTCACAAATATGTGGAAGAACTGTGGAAGCATTTACAACATGTATTTGCATTTGTGCAACATAATTTGAAAAGAGCTGCTGATAGTGCAAAATCATATTATGATAAAAAGACATCTGTGAAAGAGTATAAGGTAGGTGATCGGGTATATAAGTTCCATTTTGGAAAGAGTAAACATAAAAACTCTACATTTCTTGCGGCATGGCAAGGGCCATTTCAGATAGTGGATAAGGTATCCCCAGTAGTTTATAAGCTATTAAAGAGAGAGGGTGAAATGGTCACAGAACAATTTGTTCATGTTAACAAAATTAAGCCCTGTCACCCTAAACACGAAGTCAGGAGGCTTGATCAGGTAGAGACAGGTTAAGTGCCTTGATTACATTGAAAAGAAAGATGCAGTGACTATTTTCATAATGTCTCACACCATAAAAAAAAAAGATATGTTTAGTGTGGAGATAAATGTAAATGAAAGTACCACATATGGGAAGAGTGTGGTAATATATATATATTGGTAGAAGGTGCTGAATCAGGTTAAATTAATATGGTACAATGTGATGAAATGTTTTAAAAGAAAGTTTTGTTTGATTTATAATAATGTAAATGGATATATTATTGTTTTCTCTTTAACATGTGCTTAGTTGCAGATATTTGGAAGAGTAAATCAGGATGTTTTGGACAACATTTTATTTTGGAAAAATACAAGAAGTGGTGAAACTGGTATTGTGCTATGTACTTAATCTGTCCCTTTTCTATTTGATTTAGAAAAAGTAACTAACATTGATTGGGATCAGAGGTCGCAGGACCGGAGGACGCGAGAGATAATGGAGTCCTGGAGTCCATGGGATGAAGCCTAAATAAAGTCTCCGGACCAAAGTATGGAGGTGAAGACAAAGAGACTGGGATGCCTAAAGAGATGATTTCTTTGGAAAAACACCCAAGAGCGCCAGGAGGAAAGAATTTCACTCAACAAACCATAAAATGAAAAGTTGGTGATCAGGACATCTCAGAGGTGCAGTCATGAATATGATGAATGCCATCAATGGAACAGTAGTGAGTTGAACTTAATTCTGTAGCATTGCGGGTGGAGCATAGTATCATCCTATGTGACTAAAAGTAAGGGTGATGGAGAAGATAACAACTTTGTTATTTTATGTTATTGTTTTGGTTAGTTACGTTAGTTGTTTGTTTTATTTATTTAATTTTATTATTTTGTTGTCATATCTGAAATGTTGATTTCACACGCATATAAAGATTATGATTGAAAAGACATTCAAACACATGTGGACACTTCGGTTGGAAAGAAACATGTATAATATTTCTGTGAGGACTTATGGGCTCATTTGGGATCTGTTTTACTTTTGTTATGATTAAGCAGTGGTTTGTTATGAAATGTTTAAATGTTCATTTTGTTGAGTTGCTATTATTTCAATTGTAATTCATACGATGGAAAAAGAAAGAACTCGGGTTTCCTACAATTCTGGGTTTGGTGGACAAAATTGTCGGAAAAAGGAGGGATTATGTAAGGACATATATGGAATTTTATTGCCAGCATACAATATACAGCATTTTTGCCAGCATACAATTTACAGTAGAGAAACACAGCCAGGCCCAGTTTGAAACTGCAGGCATTCAGAGCACACATTAAAAAAAAAACACGCAGTGTACTGCCAGTTAAAATAAAGAGGTGCACAATTTATATTGGATGTATGGAAACTTCTGTGCATAATGAAATACAATCTTTGGGTGCACTGTTTGAAATTAATTTTTCCATGAGGAAGTGCACATTAACTTTGTTTCAGCTTGTGGAGAGCAGAAATATGTAAGATGCAGGAAGCAAAATGATACAATTGCTATGGAAATCAAGTCTTCATTGTATTGAAAACAAAGGCTGACACAGGGCACATTCTTTTTACTCTGATTGGTAGAAATTGTAGGTAGACAAGCCACATCAACAGAGGGCTGAATCAGAGTAAAGAAGTAAAGTGAGGGGAGTTGGCAGTTTGTGCTGGGTTCAGGAGACAGACGTTGCTATCTCTGTGAGGCTATTTGTGGGTCGAGTGCTGACTTGGAATCTAATAAGTTGGCTGCTCCCCACACATGTACAGAGGAGTTTCGCACTGAGGATGGGTCTTCGAAAGACAGCTGGGTCGTGCAGGGATTTCAGATCACTGGCCTTGGTAAGCTTTGTGCCAAGTGAGGAAAAAAAAAGGAATGGTGCGCCTGTGTTGCTAGAATCCATTGAAGTGCAGAGAGGTTAGAAATAATTGTTTATTTCCTCTCTATATATTAAAACTGTGAGAATTGAAATTCATGTTTTCAAAATACCTGCTTGTTTCTGTTTTGTCTTTTTATATCTTGCAGATGATGCTGTAAATATCATGTGGTAAGATTTTGTGGTTTGTAACTGTAATGTAACACAAAGTGCAGATTAAAAAACAACTGAGACTTTGGTGTCATTCATGCATCTGTGAATTATTTATATAAGAGGCGCAGAGGTGATGTTTATGCCAGTGTGTTAGTGCAGTTACCAATTTATCACTGTAGTTGAAATAGCAAACAAGAGAAAGTCAGTAGTAAATATCTTTAAGGTAAAAGATGTGTGTGCTATGTAATGAGTGATTCCGTCCTTGCATGCTGATGGGAAGGGGTGCCTAATCTAGCACGTAGATTACTGGATGTACATAAGCCAGTAATATCAGCCACAAACTATAGGTAGCAGCTTGAATAAACTCATTGGGTTCTCTGAAGTGTTCTAAGTCTGGGGCTTTCTACAGGTGACTAGAAGGCATTCTAATAGAAAGGAAAGGTTTGTTTTATGATGTGGTTATAGTATAATTAAAAAAAACAAGCTCACCACTATATGACAGGAATAAGATAATTCTGAAAATACCACAAAGTAAGATACCACTAAAATTACCACCAATACAAGCTAACAAGATATGATCACTAAAATAGAGAGATACCAAACCCACTCTAAATGTAAGGCTAGTTTACTGCCAAATTCCTGCCAATATTTTTATGGTAAAAAATACAGTCAAATCCCGAATTTACGACAATAAGACAAACTCTCTTACAGTATCTCTTAGGGAAACAAACAAACAAGTCACTACGTCTACAGAAAAGAATACAAACAATGTTTTCACAATATGGATAAGGATATGGTTGCTGATTTTTAAAGTGTTTGTAATAAAAACAAATGTATTTAATTACCTTAATAACCTGCATATTGAATTTGGCTTATACATCACTTTTTTTTTTTTAAACAAATGATTTAACGAAATCACTTAAACATGCATATTTAACAACACATTACCATGATAGTGAACTCTAATTTTAATCTTCAACTTAAGATTTGTGAACTACCCATACATCAATTCTCATAAAATATCTAAGGATGTAAAAGTTCAAATGAATTATACCAAATAACAGTAAACCATTATGAGAACCTGTTTCCATATCACTTACAAAAATTAAATCATACATAGGATAAACACCAGGTGGCCCAGCAATGCAAGCAGCATTCGCCCCACATCTAACCAACTTGTTTCTGTATAGATTTGAGGAGGATTGTATTTTATTTTTGGAGGACAACCCAATTAGTGAATTAATAATAGTTCAGATATGATGTATTGGTAACATTTTCATAACATGGCATTTTTCTGAAAATAATATGAAATCTTTTTACCACAATGGACTAGTTAGCTGCGAAGCACACAGATTAGTTTGCAGGAAAACAAAATGTCTTTAAACATGGCTGAAGACAAGGTTGTTTTCTGTGACTCTAATCATAAGTGGAAAACAGTTCCACAATTTCGAAGCCTGGACAAAAAAAAGTTATTCGGAATGAAATTTGAACAGTTGTTTCTCACTCACAGATTATGAGTTGAGATATCATTTAAATGTCCTGATGATAAATTGGGGCCAGTATTAGAAAGTACTCTGTGAATATTTCCCAGGTTCTTGAAATCAATATGTTTTGCCACTGGAAGCCAATGTAGCTAATGCAGTGCTGGAGAAATGGACTCCATGCTGGGCCAATTAAAGTGTGATCAGACAGCACCATTTTTAACTCAGCAGCTTCTTAATTACCTGCCTTTGCAGTTGTAAAATAATAGAACAACATTGTCCAATACAGAGGCAGTATATGCATTAATAATCGTTACTGTTGAAAATAATTAGTAATTGTTGTGAAATGGTGAAATATTTCAGTACTACTTTTAGATGCTTGAAATTCAAATGTGTACTTTGAGTGATTTTAATGTTATGGTCAAGCAGGATTAGCATTCAGTCCAGTTGAATGCCAAATGTGCTCACAGTAATCACATGACTCATTGAACAACCAAACTTACTAAGTCACTTATCTGGATTCCAGGATTATGATTGTTAGGCCTCGAATGTTTTGTATATTTGCACTGTATTTTAAACATTTCGGCTTTGTCCAGTCTTGCAGTTTCAATAGACAGTGTGCATACGTTACACTCTGTACATTCCCAATATTTCTCAAATCTGTTAGAACGTGCATGTAATCCACTAATAGAAAGAAAGGTCATGGCAAGGGCATAGGAAAGTCTTGCAATAGGCTGTATGTAAATATTAAACATAAATAACAGTGCTGGAGGCTTAAGGAGATAAAATAGGTCTCACATTGAAAGCCTCCCAATTCCAATGTTAGGGTGCGGTCGTGAAGAAAAAAAAAGGTAATTCACGCTGGTGCTTTTCTGATGGTGCCTATGCATAACAGTTAGCCAAGAGGGAAGTTATATTTGTCCTTTCCTATCATACCAATTTAGTTCTACTACCCTCTTGAATCTCAACATTTTTCTCCCTCTCATTCTCCACTCACCACCTGCTGCTGTCACTCCTTTTCTGCCACACAGTCAACCTCTCCTGCTTCAGAACCTCCTTTTGAACCATTAATCTCTTCTCCTTCTTTCACTTCTTTGGCAGCTAAAACCTCTAAGGCACCTGTCTTCCCTACTTAAATCTCTTACTCTTACATCATCCTGTGACTGCTCACCTTTACATAAAGTTTCCCTCCAACCCAAGGGCCAGGCAATAACTATGTTTCTGCATCTGTGGTTCATAATTACTATGGTCCCGGATTCATTGAACTTTAACTGTATGTTATTCTTGTTGAATCAGCTGTGGAAATATGTGGCAAATGCTGTGATGTGCACACCCAAAAAGAGCCCTGATAGCCGCTCACTATCTGCTCTAAACTTTCTCTAGACTCTGATTGCTCTAAATACCTTTGAATGAGTGCCTGCAGCATTATTTGATAAATTGTTTCAGCAATAATTTAAACTCTATCAGTCTGGTCTCACAGGCCATTGACATTAAAAGGGGACATGTGTCAAACCGCTGCCTCTTCACCATAGTGTTGTGGGAGGGAAGCAGGTTATTCCACCGTACTGCCCAGAAATCGCGAACCCACCTAGCAGTTGGTGGTGCCCAGCCACCTGACTCTCCCTCACCTAAACCCTAATGGTTTAACTGGTGGCATTGTCACAACAGAAAATAGCACCACTGATATTCCAAGGGTTTACAAGACTGCTTGAGTGCAGATACTAATAGACTGCAGAATCTCCGATGAAAACTAGTCTGAAGCATCTGCCCACAGACCACACAAAGTGAATAGGCAAGCAAAGGTTTGTGAATGAACACACCATCTAGATAGTAGCTGATAGCTAAGGAATGGTGAGAATGCATCAGGAACTGAAGAGTTCATGAATAGGAAAGGCCCAATGAATCACCATTGAGAGACCGCTTAAGAGGGCTTTGAGGTAAAGTGATACTGGAGAGGAGTTGCAACTCGAGGCTACCAGATGATCCGGACTCTGAAGGAGAGTTCTGGGACTGTACAGAAATGAACCCACGAGAAAAAAAAAATCATGGACGGTGTTACTCAATGGCCACAAATACCCAGAGCAGTGGCACTGTTTACGTCGACGAAACTAGAGGGGAAGTGTATTGTGGTTCATTTATTCTAAAGACCTTATAAAAGTGGCACTGACAAAATCACTAGCCTGACAAAAATTGTCTATTTGGAATTGTGGTTATGATATTATATGATATGGCATTTATAACGCGCCTATACACAAGAGTTTCAAGGTGCAATGAGGCAAGGGAGGTGAACAAAGGGAGGACAGACAAAGATCTTACTAGGCCAGGTGTCATTCAGATCGTGCAAGTGAGTGGAAAGGGGGCAGGGACAGTGCAGTACATGGGAATGGATAAAACAATTAGTAAGTAACGGCCAGCAGGTGGCAGGTGGCAAGTGCATGGGTACGTGCAAACATCAGGTGTCAAGGGCTGGTAAGGGGACTGTAGAGATACAGAAACCGTCCCAAGTGTGGGGGTTGCCAGCCGGGCAGTGCAGGTGTCTGACGCTGCTGGGGGAGGAAAACTTGGCCCTACATCTGAGGGTGTCCCGGTAGCCAGTGCAGTTCAGGTAACAGCAAGGAGGTTGGCAGAGGAGAGAAGGAGAGAAGGCAGAAGCAAAGAGAAGGGTTTTGAGGTGCTTCCGGAACCGTAGATGGTTCTTCTCAAGTTTAAGGGAGGCTGGGAGGCTGTTCCAGCCGAAGAAAGAGATCTACCACCAACTCATTGCTTGGAGAAGCGGCTGACCCTAAGGGAGTTGGAGGCGAATGAGCAAAGAGTTTGAGGAGGAAGATATTTAGGAAGAGAGAGTTGAAGGTATTGAGGCCCCAGGCCCCAGAAGGCCTTGTGGACGATGCAGAGGGTTTTGAACTCAATCCTCGCAGCCACTGGGAGCCAGTGCAGAGATTTCAGTCCTGGAGAGATATGATCCCTGGGCTTGAGGCCAAGGACGAGACTTGCAGTCCTGTTCTGGATGAGTTGCAGACAGGGGAGAGTAGAAGCAGGCAGATTTAGAAAGAGGCTGTTGCAATAGTCCAGCCGAGCGAGAACCAGAGCTCTGGAGACAGTGAGCTTCTGGGGGAAGGAGAGGAAAGGGACAATACCTTTGAGGAGGTGCAGCTGGTAGTGTGACTTCTTGGACACTTCAGAGATCTGAGGAGAGAAGGAGAGTGTGGAGTCAAAGATGACCCCAAGGTTTTTAGCCTTGCAGGTGGGAGCAGGAAGAGGGCCAAGAGAGGCCGACCAGAGAGCTACAGGAAAGTAGGGAGGCGGTGGGCAGATGAGGAGAATCTCAGTCTTACTGGCATTAAGGCTGAGGTCATTGGCAGCACACCACTCCTGGATAGCAGACAAACAGTTGGAGATATGGGAAGGAGAGGAAGAGGCTGAGGGTAGCCTGAAAATGAGCTAGGTGCCATCCACATAGCACTGAAAGTTGGGGCATAGAGTGCCGATGCAGTGGGCAAGGAGTGCCAGGTATTGGTTGAACAGCCAGGGAGAGAGGTTAGACCCCTGGGGGACAGCACAGATAGAGAAAAAGATAGCAGAGAGGAAGGACCCAAGTTGGACCTGGGAGAGGAACAAGTGGTTAACACACTCCAAACACCTAGCACAGTGGCACTAAGCAGGGCAAGTGAACCTGTTAAACATTGCCTATTATGAGTTGTGATCTGTACATTCTCGAGAATTAGTGCAATGGTGTCAACGTGAACAGAGAAGTATTGTCTTTTGTGAATTGCTTTTTTTTCAAATACTCCAAACACCAAGCACAGTGTTTCTAAACAAGTCAATTGAACCAGAGAAGCATGGTTTATTACAATTTAGGATTATAACATTCCAATAACAAAGCACCAGAGTGGCGATTAATCAAATCAAACAAGTATTGGACCTTGGAATGTGTGGTAAAGCCACAGAACAGAACACTTATCAACCCCAGAGAACACATAAGAAGTGTGTTTTAAGTGTCATAGATCACAAATCATAAGAAACAAAACCAGACGCAAGAAGAACCAAAGAAGAATGTGATTGGAGACTTATTGTCCCAACATGTGTACCAAGATGCAGAGGTGCTGATAGAGTGAAAGGGTTAGATGAATGCTTAAAATCCTGATCCTTAATGGCAAATAAAAGAACACAATGACTTTGTGAGACTCATAACAAACAAATAGACCTCAATCCAAGCCAAGACCAAAGGTACCTAAGCAGCGGCAATCATTCCCTTAAATTATGGATCCTGAAAACCGTGAAGGAATGGTATAGCTGGATGTCCACCAAATACAGCCATTACTGTGTCAGAGAACAATAATAATGTATTTTAATTATTGTTTAATGGATTTCAATGTCAATCATGCAAAACTTTACAGCTGATAAAGTTCACATTTCTGAATGAGTTTCTTGTACTCATTATATTTTTAATGCATAGCACAAGTGTCATAGGCATCATCTAAGAGACACAACATAAAACTGGAAGTTTAAACCTATAACTGTTTTGGATTCATGAACTGTGACAAATTGAGGGAATTAGTCCCTTCTGCCCAAAGGGGAGCCCCCCCCCCCGTGAGGCTAACCCACTAAGCAAAACCCTCCCTTTGGGTAGAGGCATGTGCGGCCACAATGGGAAAGACTCCCCCTTTGTGGACAAAGGCTCCGATTCCCGTGATGAACTCCCTGAGTCTAAACACACTGTGACCTACTTGAGATGTGTTATAACACAAGAAGACATGAACTATTATGACTTGGATGAAGAAACTACCAATGGATATCAGTATCCTGTGGCAAAGGGTAACATCCCTTTAAATCGTGATGTCCAAGATACTGGGACAAGTATGTTATAAAGTGCACGTCAAGAGAATGAAGAGACAACAGCATGAAAAGAGAGAAAGAAATGCAGACATAAACTGGGGAGGCATGCAGCTGCATGACTGCTGACAAGGATGAGAACCAGGAAATCCACGAGTTTCAAACTCGCTCAGAGTAGCAACAGGGGATACCAGACGTGCGTGTGCCCCGAACCCGGCATTGTAGGATTCCGACAGGAGGTGGATGTGAGACCATGGGAACAAATCTGTGGAGGACAGTTGGTCTGAAGAACGTTGCCGATACTATCAGCAACAGAAGATCTAATTGCATGCAGGCGTGCAGTCGAGCAGCAGGATCCCACGAGACAAGGAAAGAGAATGAAGAGCGGAATGCCAGAGCAAGGACGGTGTCAGCGGTGCATGAAGAGCGGTGAGTCCCAGGCATCCAGAAAACATCCTCCTTGAGGAAAGAACGTAATCAGGTGGCCCTGGAAAATTTAGGCTATCAATATCTCACACAGTTAACTTGTCACTGTAGAGGATATGAAAGGTAGTTAACTTTGTATCAAATAGATATGAAGATAACGAATCCAGAGACAGTCATTATATCACAGTTAACTCGTCACAGTAAAAGTCATAAAAAGGAGTTAAGTTGAAACAAGATAGATAGGAAGCCTACAAATCATGACAAAAGCTAGATAAGAATCTGGACAAGGAGAAGGAGAAACAGTGTAAGAAAATACCCTGGGAAAGGGGGATTTTAACTCATTATCTTGTACTTGAACAATTTAAAGCAAAAGAAAGAGAAAGAGACAACCCTGAATCTAAGAGAGAAGACTGTTGCAAAGTCAAGTAACACAAGAGGAGTGGAACTGTTATAACCCAAACATGAAAGACTCACATCAAACACATACTCACTTAAAAAGGATCCAAGGAGAAGATGGAAACTTCATTACCCCACTTGGGGAACTAAAGAGTTTAATACAAGATGTCAGGAAAGACTATTTGTGGATCAGCTATTAAAGACTGGTACTGGCTGAGTGTACCTCAGCAAAAGGAAGTCATTCTCCTGACCTTATTTAGTTTTCTCTTCGTGGTACAGTCAGTTAAGGTCATATTTGGAGAGCAGATTTATTTCTTTGGAGGTTCATGATGGAAAAAACGAGCACCTTAGTTAGTAACCTAGGCAGGGATCCCCATATTCATAGGGTACGTTAGGCCTTTTACCTTTAATTTAATGCAAGAGTATACCTCATGTCCTCTGAGAGTGTTCTATCATTCTGCCTCACCACAGAACCAAGCAGCTAATTGATATCCAGCTGTTCCTTAACTGCTGAAGAGTTATAAATCAACAATGGTTCTAAATAGAGATATATATGGCATGATTACAGAATGTTTTTGTTGCATTTGAGAAGTTCGCTGCTTCTTTACCACGTCTGCTAGTGGTAGTGGCGGGGCAGCTACTAAGACAGTGTCCATAGTATCAGTTCAAGACAATTTACTCCTGATTGTTGTGAAATATAACTTTAACTTGCAAAACCTGACAGCTCTAAGGCTAACTATGAGCAGATTATCTTTTTGTCATTAAACACCTTTAGCAAGGGCATATTTTAACTCTTCACATACATTTATAAAGCCTTCTATTGTGTCTTCATTTGATCTGCAGCTGGTCCTTAAATGCTGAACATGAAGAATTAAGTAATGTCTTTGCTTAGACCAACTGCAAAATAAAACTCCTAATGCAGGGACATAATAGGTTGTGACTGTTTCTTAGCACAAAAACAGATTGCAAACCCATCCCTTGCATACACCATGATATGATGACCGTACATATGAAGAGTGCATTCATGGCTGGCTATGCATGCACACTGCTCACTTGCATGCAAACTGTAATGCCTGGTAATCAGTAGTGCTCAGGCACACATGTTGTGATGCACTGGCTACGACCTACTGCAATCCTGCTATTACTTGTGATCAGGTTTCACTGGTTTACAACATTTCGACTGGCAAACCAAAGTGAACTCTTTCTTTCCCCAAACGTGCTTAGTAGATTGAGATGTTCAATTGTGTGATTATTCATTGAACTTCTGACTATTCTCTGTTTCTCCACCTCTTCCTGGGTCCACGTTTCCTCTCTAATACATATTGTTTCAGCAGAAATGGGCCACGGCTGAGGCTACCTAGAATGTTCTTTAAAACCTTCTGTTGCATGAACACCAGAACATTGTGCAGAATGGCCAGCGGAGACATATTAGTAGGTAACTGGGCCAATGTTACAGCAGAGCATTGCCCAAAGTACGGCTACCATTGATAGCTGTTGGTGTTTCTATTACACAAGGGCACTTTGTTTAAATTGTCGAAGCATCCGTTGGCATCTTAGTCCCTGCTCCAGTGTGCAGATATTTGAAAATGTCCTCATTCACCCATGGGCGTAATTTTAGGGGGGGCAGGGGTGTTTGTCCCCCTCAACTTTCATGGCACACCATTTTGTCCCCATTTATTCTGCTGGGGCACCTTTTCTTCAGATGTCATGTCACCCCCAACACGTTCAGCAAAGTTACTCCACTGCATTTACCCATTGTAAGGTAAAGGAGTTTGTTTGCCTGTGCCTATGTGACGGTGGGTAAAATTTAAGAACGGGATTGGGAGGTGTTGACACAAAGTACGTTTCTGCCTATTCAACCACGCTCACATTGCTTTCCAAATTAATTGCAGGGCTTTTCGCGTTCCACATCATTATTTATTCATTAATTTCTTTCAATGTATATACTGCATGCCACACCCTGAGGCACCATAGAACTGCATAAACATATTCAAATCACACAAAACAATTAAAACACGGAGCACGTAAGCAGAAACAAAACAACAATTATACACGTGTTGGAGTAAAGCGATTAAAACACGGCAGCACCACACGACAAATTGGATTAAAGTCCTGAAGGAATCCACATGCCAGGAGCTAGTAAAGTTTATAAATGAGCGAGTTTGGTTTTGACAGCAAACAAATGGCTAATATTAATGGGACGCTTGAACTAGTGTAAGGCAACCAGTGTTAAGCAAAGCGACACCATGGGGGTCATGTTCGTTGTGGAGTAACACAACATGGATGCTCAAAATGCATGAATGGAAACATTGTCCATATGAATTTTACTTTACTCCACATTTTAATGCATTCATACAGTGGAGAGGTGGAACGGCCCAAGTACCAGTTTCTGCAACTGCATTCCCTCTATTCAAATGCAATAGAATGTATGCCAGCATGCCATTTTCGTGCTGGCGTAAATGTTGTGGATTCCTAACGAATCTGCCTACTTTTTACTCCAGCAAAAATCAGGTGGATTCCATAGGAATTCATTGCAATCACTGCCTACCGTGCTACAGTGCAAAAGTTCTCTGTAAAGGCTATTCATGTGCCAATTTACACCTCCCTTTTGCACTTCACAGTGCACATGATGAAAATACACTGGAAATGGTCTGTTTGCACCACATTGCAAATGTGATAGGTCCCCTTCGGCCAATTTACTAAGATTTGGAGCACGAGCTCCATTGCAAACACATAACTGGCATGCTAGTTCATACACTTGCATCAGTGCAAGTGCACAAAGCAATAGGGCAAAACTAATCTAGTGCCGAAAACATACCGTTTCAATGAATATGTCCAACAAGGCAATATTTTCCATGCTCCTAGCACTACTGCAAAATATGGCCTGGTGCAAAAATGAATGTATAGTCTATGAGCCAAATTCACAGGGACATTACACCGAGTACATATTGCTTAAACCCGTCTTATTCAGAGTAACTGAAGTAAAAGTCAAAAGAACTCTGTACAACCTTTTCTGACTAGCATATCCATCTCCAGGTGTATGTCATAGTTACTCCAGTGACTTGTTTGTGAATAAAACCTTATGTTGTTTGCACTAGAGCAATGTTTACTCTAGTGCTAGGTAGATTTGCACTGTTGGAATGTTTCTGTAATATGCCACCACGATGGAGGTCATATTTTGGACAATGTACAGAAACTAAACTACTAAAGAGCCACCCACACACCACAATCATAAATTCCTTGATCATTTACATTAATGCAGTCATCTTTTGTCACCTGTATTAGCATTCATGTTAGTATTTTGATGAGACCCTACACGCAGAGCGTTTCAAATGCAGCTACTGCTTTGCACGAACTCCAACAATTTCACATTTCCACTGTGAAAGTTGCTCTCCATATCCACTGTTAGGGTCTGTTGATAAGCATTCAAAGTCCTCCATCATATCAACTCAACCTTTCTTGATTTGATATCACTACATATTTAATGTTCCAGTGTCAGGTGTGTGTTTACCTGTTTTCACAGCCAATTTGCTCCTCAGTCTCTTAGTAAATGAGGACGAGCGGGGTGGTCAGGCACTTGGCAGGAAGGGGTTAAGACATCCCTGTCAGCTTCTTCGAACTGCTCCCATAGTGTGACCAATGACAATTCAAAGTTTACCACTTGAAAAATGTGGTTAACTGTGAATATTTTCAGATCACTCTGCCGTAGATCAACCGTTCAGACCCCTTTTCTCCTGAGCCAATTGAGCACCAAATATGTCTCCTCCACCAGAACCAATTACTGCACAACAGTCCAACAGAAATGTTCCTCGCACTTTGGGTTTACCTCCCCGTTAACTACATAGTTTTACAGTTTAAATATGGCTACACCTAAAGCAAGGTTCATCTTTAGTTTTGCAAGCTGTCCACCTTTATTAGTTTTGTTATTTCAGCCCACATGCAAAGTTAATACAAAACCACGTTTGTACTGTTTTCCTCAGCATCAGCGTGCCCACTTGCTCAATAAAGAGAAAGATAACAGACCAAGTTCTAGCAGGCGTGTACCTCGCAGTGAAGAAAATGAAAAACATGCTTTCGTCTACTTAGAAAGCAAGACCTCTTCTTAGTGCATAAATAAAAATAAATATATACATATAAAATATTTTGTCAGTCTGGTGGACTCACCCTTGAAATAGACAATATTTGACATGCCCCGACTCCAGGTAAGGAAGTCGGACATGTAAGTCGGAAATGTTTAAGGTGTTGCAGGAATGAACGCCTACCCTCCCTTGCGGAGCAATGTTAGTGGTGAAACCAAACTGTTTTTTAGCAAACCACTGAATTTGGTGAAAGGTCGAGTGATACAATCCACATGGTTTGAGTTTCCCTTTCTAGTTTGAGCATGACTACACTCTCAAGCAGACCGTTTTTAACGCTGCTTCAAAATCTACCCATCTAAAGAATAACTGAACCAGTTTAAAATGATTTTGTGACGTGAACTACAACATAGTGTAAAATATGTGCAATGAAATTAATCAAATTACATATTTTGTTTCCTTTATTGTGAACTTAGTTCATTACAAACTTTAGACACATTTTTAAAGAAAATACAATTGAAGCCAATAAAAACATTAGATACACATATTCACTCAATACACTTAATAAAAGAATATATGTAATTGACGTGTTAGTATACAGATGCTGTATATAATAAAGCAGATGGACTCCCAGGACCCCCCTTCTTAATTTGAATATAATACAACAAATGGCCGTCTATTCCCCAGGCTATGAGTTTGTCCCAAAGTATTACTCGTAAGATAAGGTCAAAAGCCTTACTAAAGTCTATGTAGCAGCAGTATAAATACGGTCTATTTACCTTCTTTGTTTCTGCAGCTAAGAATTGAAGTACTCTGATATTAGTTATGCTATTATAATTCTTTCTAAATCCTGTTTGAAATGGGCTCAATTTGTCGTCCTCATCATCGCTGCAGCTAATAAGTTTACGCAAGAGAATAGCGGCAAATATCTTTTGGCTTGTGTCCATCATGGCGAGTAATCTGTCATTTTGAGGGTTAAGTCTGTCCTTCTTAAAGATTTGCACTAAAATTGTTTTTTGCCAGCTAGTAAGTGTGATTCCAGTTTCTTCAAAATGTTTGTATAAATAACTAATATCTGGGCCCACAGAGTGGGATGTGCCTTAAGTACGATGTTGGGGATGCCGTTGGGTCCAGGTGCATGGGAACCTTTTACATTTTTTATAATGATACACAAAAGTTGCTCGTCTATATCGAGGTTAATCATACTGTGTCGTGTAACCTCTATTTTGTTCGGAGTTGGCATAATTTCAGAGTCATTATACAATTTAGCAATATATTCTGTCCACTCTTTTTCAGGAATAGGGTTAAGTTCTCAACTCGTGCCCTTCTTATGTTCATAGAAGTAGGCCCCAGAATGTTTTGCTATCATGCGATGAGCCAATTGGCGTTATTTTTAGAATGCTTGTGATGTTTATGGCAATTCCTATATTTTGTTGCCACATTTTCTAGAGAGGTCAGTGTATCTTTTTTAATCATACCTTTGGCTTTACCATAGGCTTTTCTTGTTTCTACTATTGTGATGTCATGCAGTCTTTCCCCAATGCCGTTAGATATTTTACCTCCTTCGGTATTGCCTTAACATAAATTTGGACCTGGGCCATGTTATTTAAGTCCCAATTTTCATTACAAAAAGGTCTTTCTATTCCATGCTTGTCATAATTAAAGGCCTTGTCCAGCTTATACAATTACCGCTTTATGTTAGAGCTAATATTAATAGCCATGTGATTTTGTACAACCACAGGTGGTGTGTGAAAGTTCCATATAAGAGCAGCATGATCACTCAGACCATTAAATACAATCCCAACCTCACTAAACATAATTCTAGACTCTAAATCCACAAAGACATAGTTAACGTAGGACTTGACATTGCCATTCGACCATGTGTACGTCTTCCCACTGTCAAAGGCCTCTTGAAAAGCCAAGATACTCATCTTGTGTCTACTCACAAAGGTCTCCCAATTATTTGTGTAATTAGTCTTACAGGTGGTGTTACAATGTAGATCACTTATATTTAGGTCACCTGCTATAATCACTGATCCACTGCCTGCAAGGCTAGTCCATCTCAAAATAAAATCGTCAATAACAGCAATAATGATTTTAGTATGTAACCCTCCAGGAGGGTCATACAGGTTTATGATTAACATTGGTCTAACAGTAACCTCACAAAGGCACAAGATAGCAGACATGAGATATGGTGATACTTCACTAGTAAAAGTTTGCAAGGAATGTGTCCGTTTTGTACCAATCGACCCTGAGGCCATCCCCGCACAGAGGCAGTGGCAAAATTATGTACCATCTGATAGTCGTAGTTTCCTATATAATTAAAACTTTGCTGATGGGTATAAGTACATTTCAGTTGATAGCGAAGGAGCAGGAGGAACCATTTTCTTCCTTTTCCTGCAGAGGATAAGGGATAGGCCAAATGGAGTTAAGGCCTCTGCATGTAGATTGAGCAGTACAATCACAAGCACAGAGGAGAATTCGATAATGCCCAATTGGAAGGGCTACCAGACCTAGGTAGCTCAATACGTTTACTGTCAGTAAATCCAATGAGGCAAAATTGTGGTATTTCCTGTAATATGGCCACAAGTTGTGTTTGATTTAAGAAAAAGGGCTACCAGTGGTTGGATTTATTTCCTCTATAATTGCCCAAGTCCCCAAGTCTCTACCATGTACATGTGTTTCTTCACCTCGTACAGACGGCCCCTCGAGAATCGCTTCTGCCTTGTTGCATTTCGTAGCATCACCTGTGTGTTCATGACTCTTATGAGGTAATTATTTTTCATTTTCTTTAGTTGTTAGATTCAAAGGCCCGATAAGGACCACTCTACGCACTGTGCCATCGATTAGCATACTTGCAACTGTTCCCTTACCAGTCAGGGCATTATGTTCTTTCTCTGGAACCAAAGCTTTGCTGGGAAAGGTTTGATTTAGCAAATCGTTGACGGAGGAGTGCACAGAACGGAGGAGTGTACAGAGCGGAGGAGTGTACAGAGCGGAGGAATGTACAGAGCGGAGGAGTGTATAAAGCGGATGAATGGATAGAGCGGATGAGCGGATGAACGGATAGAGCGGATGAACGGATAGAGCGGATGAGTGGATAAGAGCGGATGAGTAGATAAGAGCAGGTGAGTGGATAAGAGCAGATGAATGGATAAGAGCAGATGAGTGGATAAGAACGGATTAATGGATAAGAGCGGATGAGTAGACAAGAGCGGATGAGTGGATGAGAGCAGATAAGAGTGGATGAGTGGCTATGAGCAGATGAGTGGATAAAGCGGATGAGTGGATAGAGCGGATGAGTGGATAGAACGGATGAGTGGATTGTGCAGATGAGTGGATTGAGCCGATGAGTGGATTGAGCGGATGAGTGGATTGAGTGGATGAGTGAATAGACCTGACGAATGGATAGTATGGATGAGTGGACGGAGTGGATGAGAGGATAGAACGGTTGAGAGGATGAGTGGATAGGGCGGATGAGAGGATGAGTGGATGAGAGGATGAGTAGATAGGGCGGTTGAGTGGATGAGTAGATAGTGCGGATGAGCGGATAGAGTGGATGAGCAGATAGAGTGGATGAGTCAATAGAGTGGATGAGAGGATAGAACGATTGAGAGGATGAGGGGATAGAATGGTCCAGAGGATGAGTGGATAGGGCGGATGAGAAGACGAGTAGATAGGGTTGATGAGAGGACGAGTAGATATGGCGGATGAGAGGATGAGTGATAGAGTGGATGAGTGGATAGTGTGGATGAGAGGATGGAACGGTTGAGAGGATGGGTGGATATGGTGGATGAGTCGATGAGAGTATAGAACGGTTGAGAGGATGAGTGGATAGGGCGGATGAGTGGATGAGTAGATAGGGCGGATGAGAGGTTGAATAGATAGGGCGGATGAGAGGATAGGGCGGATGAGAGGATGAACAGATATGGCGGATGAGTGGATATGGATAGAGTGGATGAGTGGATAGATTGGATGAGTGGATAGAGTGGATGAGAGGATGGAACAGTTGAGAGGATGGGTGGATAGGGCGGATGGGTGGATAGAGTGGATTGAGTGGATAGGGTGGATGAGCGAAATGGGGATGAGTGCTTAGTGGGGATGAGTGCATAGTGGGGATGAGTGTGTAGGGGGTTGCACCTGATTCCTGCTCCTATGCATGCTTCATATGGGCCAGTGGGACATTATGGCAGATGGCATGACACAGAGTTTGAAGTCTGGACTGTGGTGGCAGGTAATACAGTAAAAGATACATGCATATATGTGTGTATGTATGCATGCATGGAATGGTTTGTATCTGTAAGTGCAAGTGAGATAGAATGAATGTTGTTTGAGTGTGCATGTTATATGGTAGTGTGTGAATGAGAGTGTGCATGTTCTATATAACTGGGATCTATGTGAATATTGATTCATGAACAAGACATTTATGAGTTTCTTTCTTCCTGCACATATCACCACAATTATATGCGAGGTAAGACCCCTGCATCCCCTCATACTCCCCTCATATTATGTGTTACCCTAACCCACCCCCCAATATATAATTGCAGTGTAATGTGCAGTGTGGGATTCGTCATTTATGTGTTTGTGGTTTTCCTGCTCGATATTTTGGTATGATACCTATACATGTGTGTGATTATGTATGTATTGGGTAGGGACAGGACTCTGATTGGGGGTGTGGCCTATATGTGTACAGCAGCATTTTCTACTGGCATCAAGAATAAAGCCAACATGATTGGTGTTCTAATGTCTAATAAAGAATGGCCTTGGAGAAAACTCCAAGTTCAGCACTCACTCAATGGTGTGTCCAATTAAAAGGAGCACTCAAAAAAGGCTTCAAAACGTATTAGGCATTAATACATGTTTCATTGCAAGTATAATTGATTACACCACTTTCAAAGTATAAAGTGGTATACTTTACAGAAAAAGAAAGCAACAACAAATTACATCAAAATTGATTCAGAAAGTCAAACAATAAACAGAAAAAAGAGACAAATTAAATTAATTTATTTCATAAATGCGATATTTTGAAGTGTATTGCTGTTTTTGATTTAAAGGACTTGATTATGTCTTAACATGTTTCGAGTAAACAACCCTTCTTCAGGAGTTGATCTCAAAATCATTCACTAGAAACAAATTCTATTTAAAATCTATGTTACTTAAGTATTCATATTGTCAATGATGTATTTATCTATGGAGAAATCTCACTTATACTCAAATAACATTCAGAGGATACATTAAGTATTACACTCCCAAGTTGGTTCTTTTTACACTCGTTGTATATACTAATTGTTTAGCTAGACAAAAATCGACAAAATGTTTTTTTTGGAGATTTTACAATTGTCCACATTAAGGTTCCTCATCCACAGCACTACCTCTGAATTATTTTTTGCATACAGCCACACTTATTCATCTGTACAGTGGTATTTGAATACATTGGAAAACCTCAATATGAATAATGCTGAAACAACAATGTATCAATAAGTGTAATTGCTACATTAAAATATACATTAAAGTATCAATAAACCCAATAAAAAAAAATAGGATAGTCTAATTACGCTCCAAAAATTAAATGATGATCATATGGGATGCTAACAACACTGGTTCTCAAATCTGAGTCCAAATTACACTGTCTTTTTCTGCAAAATAGCCTCTGCACCCATGATTCTCCATGTTGTAGTTCAAAAGACTAAACAGTATATACACTGTTCATCTCAATATTGAATGCACATCCCAATGTGTAAGCAAATGGATAGTATATCGCATAAAGAAAATGTACATATATCATAAGGAAAAGGAAAGTGTCACAGTCCGATATTTGGTGGAATAGGTGGAATGCTTAAAAAAGGGTGCTACTGACCAAATCAACATGGCCCCGTGTTTTGTTAGAGACAACCACCATAGTTAAATATAAAGATACTATATAAACACGATTCATTTCAAAGAAACTGTTTTTTCTTGTACTTTTTACAGTAGAAGATACTCTATTTCTTGTCTCAAAATGAATATTTAAACTTTCTATAGAGATGTCAGCAAAACAGAGAGAAAACAATTATTAGTATGCTGAGGGAAAAATCATATTTTCTCAGCTTAGTATCCTTAATATTCATCTAGTACATACCATACTGCATAATTTCTTCACACTCAAAAAGATCGATTTTCAGTGAAAATTGCATTTTTGTCAGTTAGGTACATTTTGCTAATATTTCACTACACATCCAAGAGAGGTGTGGTATGGTTTAATGATCCCATTAATAATCATAACCCATTTTAAATAACAAAGAACTAAGTTAGTTACTATATCTCATTAAGACCTCTATGATTAACTGTATTTCAAAGATATATCCGAAATGCATCTCATTCAAGAAGTAGTCTTTCCGAGTAACCAGCTCGAAGAGGCTATTTAAGTATTTCCAGTACTACGAAGCTCATGTATGAAATATTGTGTTGAAATTTCTTTAAATTCCTTATAATGTATAGGTGAACTCAAATAACCTCTTCTTCTATTAGACGTACCTTCCTATGCATAGAAATCTAGCTTTCTATTAGTTTTCCATTATAGTAAAAGCCACACAAGCATTTGATACCATATATAACATTCACTGAATAACATTTACAATAGCTGTTGATCCATATTTTTCTATTTGAATGTGGGTGAACAGTAAATCTGCATTTAATGATTTTAGTACAGTATTGACCATTGATGCATCTTCTTGAACAATTTCTGTTGTTATTAATATCCCTAGTGTCTGCTATGATTAATAGGATCCTAAAATATGTACTTATTTTATAAGTCATTGTTGGTGGTTCTGGAAAAATGTGATGTAGTGTGGGATCACATTTCAACAAATCCCAATTGTTAGTAATTACCTTTTGAACTTATTTTAGAAAACAGTTATATGTATAAATTCAGGATTAGTTTTCTTTTTTACAATTTGGATAAGTTCCATTCTGGATTTGTTAGTCAGCTTGTCATGATCTTTCTTAATATCTTTTTGTTTGTAGGCACGTTCCTCAAACTTTTGAGTCATTTTATAGGTATACGTTTTGACATAACATTCACCTTTGATGCAATTTTCTTAACTCTGAGCATTGGACTATATAGAGGTGTTTCAATATTTTTTCTTGGATGTAAACTGTGCATGTAGTAGATTGCTTAGTAGGGTCTCTTCAAATATCAGTAGTGAATGTTCTTTTATGCCATTTGAAAAAGACACCTACAAAATGTATATCTTCATGTATATCGTGCTTCAGCCCTTGATGAGAAACGCTTGGTCAAAAGAACATTTTTCCTGCCCGCTGACAACAAAAGAGCCCGCGCAGAACAACGCTTGCTTCCTGGAGGAGGCAGAGCTTGGGCGCGATCACGTGCCTGATCACATGACATCCATCCAGTACAAAGGGCAGCACAAACCAGCCGAGCGGCGTGTGCTTCAGCCCTTGAGGAGAAACGCTTGGTCAAAAGAACATTTTTCCTGCCTGCTGACAGCAAAAGAGCCTGCGCAGATAAACACTTGCTTCCTGGAGGAGGCGGAGCTTGGGCGCGATTACATGCCTGATCATGTGACATCCATCCAGTACAAAGGGTAGCACAAACTACCCTTGCGGCGTTAAGATCGGCTGGGTAAATGGCGTCGGCTGTTGTGCGGCTGTTTGGCGCTGTGGTGCACTAACAAGGCAATAAGGTAACTTTGCAGCTGATCATTCCATATTGCTTTAACGCAGCCATAACCCAAATAACCTCATTAAAGTGCTATTTCACCTAATCGACCTAATTACACTTTGTTCATCAGGCTTTTAATGAGACTGCAGAGCTCCCCCTTTGTGGAAGACATGGCTGACCAGGACAGTTAATCTCTGGGTGGAGGGGGTGAGGTAGGGCTAGTAGCATCCAATACTCCTGCCCAAGTTTCATCTCAGCCAGCCCCAATGATACCCATGCCCTCATCCATATGGATAGACAGCAAACAATGGAGGAAATAGCTCCCTCCCTCCTCATCCAAAAGGGATGGAAACGAGGGTTGGAATACAATCCAACGACAAAAAAGATCCAGAGCAGAATAAATGACCATTTCCTCAGAAAAAGGAATAAGAGCGCTAATGATTTAGCTGATTTAACTGTTAGTACTTGGCAGCTTCCTGATCACAACCAAGAGGACGATGAAAGAAACTCTCTTACAGAATGTCCCCAGGTTAATCCATTGCCATCGTACATCATTCTAGAAAACAGGGTAAGATCGCCCACATCTCAGGACCAACAAGAAGGGCCCATAATCACTTCTTTAGACGGACTCCCTTCAGCTAGTGAAAGCACACTGGCAGCTTTGAGTTTTGTTCTAAACTCTCTGGTTTTGGTGTTCGAACTTTTAAAAACAGAGGTACAAACTCAAGCAGGTCTTCTGTTGGAACTCTCTAATGAAGTATCCAAGAATGAATCAGCAATGACAGCGCTAAATAACATCATGAACACTATTCTGATTCTGACCGTAAAAGAAACACAAATAGAGGGAGTGAAACAAGGGTTGGACATTGCCCAAATCCACATTTTATTAAAGGAGGAGACAAAGGGTAATGTTGTAATACATGAGCTCTTAAAAAATCTCCCCTTGGAAATTCAAAATCTCAAAATCCAGAGTCAGATTCTAAGTGAAGAAGGTCCTATTGATTGTTTTGATGATACCCCGTTGTCAGACTCAGTCCTAGAGGAATTCAGAAGACTGGCAAATGTAGAAATTGAAGAAATAGAAGAGATTCTTGAGAGCCCCTTAAAGGCAAATGGCGAAACCTCTCATGACCGTTCGATTGGTGAAGCAAACCAGAGTTCAGGGGCTTCCCAGAATCCCAAGAGAAGAAAGCAGCAAAAGGGGAAAAAAGGGGGCAGTGCTAAGGATATTATCTCACATACGCAACTGGAAAAAACTCAGAAATAATCAAAGAATTAGAAAAATATAGCCTAAAAATAAACAGGAACAAACCTATTCCTGAAAAATTTGGCAATACCATCTCGTGAGAAATTATCCGAAACTACTGTATCCGCATCTTCGGCCACAGAATCATCTCAGAGTCTAACTCCCACTCAACCTATTACCAGCAAATGTGCTTTTGGGACAAATGGGAAAAAAAAGGCTCCTGTAAGATGTAATGAAGACCTTAATGGCCCTAAGGTGCAAACCTCAAACACTGGTATGCACACTGAACCTACAATTTCTCTGATTGCAGCCCCAACAATCAAAATCAAAAATTGAGCCAAACAAACATCAAGATAGCCCCAATATTTTTAAAAAAACAAGGCACACAAGGGAAAAAAAGTCAAGGCCAGCTTGGAGATCCCACAAGAAACCTCAAACATCAAAGTCAAACTTGCTCCAATTTTTTTGAAACCAGTGGTAAAACTAGTATCCTCTATACCTACCACTGTCCCCTTCTACACACCTCATATTCAAGATGAGGTGATATCAAGGCTTATATCAAGTGAATTTGATTGTCAGAATGGATCAGGGAACTCTAGAAATCTAGAGCCATCCCCCCAGGGTGGAGAAAGAGAGGAGCTAGAGGGAATCCCAACATAGCTGCAAGAAAAGTGGAACCTGAGATGGACAACTTTATAATTCGGAAGGCTTGGTTCAGACTTGAGAGTCATAACAAGAATAAATCACTCTGCAGATCAGTTCTATTGTTGGAAATTAAGAAAAACCACAATGTGTTTCTCTTTGCCTCAGAAGACATAGAGTACGTCAAATTTCCGGCAATTGATGATAAATATTACGAGGAGATTGGTCTAAACTCAAGAAGAGCACAACAGGCTCTTTTCAACAACAAAAGTGAGTTGGCTAGAGTAGGCCTGCTGGTATATGAAGCAGAGGAGGAAGGTAGGCTTGGCAGTTACCCTAGTACAAAACGGACGGGGTTGGAGGATGCAGTTAACATCGTTGGAGCTGCCAGAACTTCAAGAGAGCTATCAAGGAGTATGGCATCTGGGTTTAAGTTAAATGAGAATCTCATAACAAGACTCCTTGAGATTATCTCACAAATCTTTCTGAAACTTGGTAATGAGCAAAATAGTCTTTAGACAAAAGGGTCTAAGACTAGTCTCCTGGAATACAAAAGATCCTAGCTTCTTGAAAAAAAAGAAACTAAAAAAGGATCTTCTGGAACACAATGACATCTTGTTACTCCAGGAGACTTGACTCGATAACCCTATGGAGAAGGAGGGTTTTACAGTTTTAAATCTCAGGACTTCGCAAAAGTTGAAAGGGAGACCGGCAGGAGGACTATTAATAGCACTCAAAAATTCCAGTATCAAAGAGATTATACCCCTGTGTAATTATGAGGTGGGCATACAAGCCTGTAAAGTAGAGATAGAACTGGATGTCCCTCATGCCACTTTGGTGCTTGTTAATATTTACAGGAATCCAGCCAGCACGAACCTTCAAGGGTTCACAGAAATCCTGTATTCTACACTTATGGCGGTGAAGATCAACTACGAGGGAGCCCATATTATTCTGGTAGGGGATCTCAATACAGATCATTTCAACCCAGGGAGTGTGAAGAATGGGCAATCCAAGTCGAGCCTACTGCGGAAGGGTAAATACTGGAGGGATTTGCTATCATCTTGGGATTTGGAAATGACATATGAAAAAAATAGGGGTGTGGAAAAAGTGGGACCAACTTGGCGTCAAGGGTCTCTTCAATCTACCCTAGATTATATCTTTGTCTCTTCGGGTCTCACAGTTCACTGCCCTAACATCACTCTAAATTGGGAGGGTGTAGTGCCCATGCAAGTTTGGAACTCCTGTTCTCTGAAATAGCCCCGTAATCAATATGCCTCTCAGGAACTTGAAGGCTTAAAGGGAAAATTGAGAGTTGTCAAATATAAACACGGAGGAAAAAAGTTGAAGGAACTTCTTGAAGCAGTTCCATTTTCAACGTGGTCCGAGGAATTTCATCTGGAGAAATTTGGGAACTTTGTCTGGTCCATCTGTCAACCAAGTGAGGTAAAGTCTGCAGGTAAACAAATACATCTCCACCACTTTGATGAAGAAACACATAATAAGAAGAGAATCCTGCGACAAACACTTCGCCATATAAGAAAAAATGGAGCTGAGGATCCCTTTGTTTGCATGCAAAAACTTAACAAGGCCAAACAAACCTATAGAAATTGGACAAAGAACCATAAACATCAAAAACTGCAAGAAGATGGGGAGAGAATGCTCTATCTCCTCAATGCTAACAACTGCAGAAATTTCTGGGCGGCCCTAAACCAACTTGAGACTGGCCACAACAGCTCCCTTTGTAACCTGGTCCCAGAGCATCAATGGGTGGACTAGCTGTCCAAAAACTTTGAATTATCGGGATCCAGAGATTTCATCTCGCCTAATACTAGCTGGTCCCTGACATTCAATGAACAAGACATTGAGGATGTCATAGCATCTTCATCCACGTCGAAAGCGGCTGGCCCTAATGGACTCACCTATCAGGTGTTCAAATATCAGCCAAAATTATGGGCAAAGCTGCTATATCATCTTTTTCAGGAAATTCTTAAGAACAGGGTCTTCCCTCAAACGTGGAAGAATGCATTAGTTATCCCGTTCTTCAAGGGGGGTGATAGGTAAAGCCCAGCAAGCTATCAAGCAATCTCCCTCCTGGATATAGATAGCAAACTCTTCATGCGATTGTTACTGAAAGAACTCACGTCGTGGGTGGATTCCAGGCAGATCCTCTCCCAGCATCAAACAGGCTTCAGGAAAGGACTCTCTACCAGCCTAAACAGGCTTATTTTGAACTTATTGAGTAAAAGATCTAATGGAAAAGAGGGCACTCTGATATACGGGGCATGAGTTGATCTGTCCAAAGCATTTGATCTAGTGGACAGATCCCTTCTTTGGCAGAAGCTCCATAGCTGGGGGATTCCAGCTCCCCTTTTGGCTATGCTCGTAGAGTTACACAAGAACACTACCATAAGGGTGAGGTTGGATGATCTTGGCAATCTATCAGAGGTAATGCAGGTTCTCAAGGGAGTACAGCAAGGGTGTTTGGGTGCACCTTTATTCTTTAACCTATTCTTGTCAGATCTTGGAGAATTCCCTGCCTCTGCATCGATGGCCTGCCCCAGGATTAACGGTAGAAGACTACATTGCTTGGGCTATGCGGACCACCTAGTCCTGTTGGATGGCTCAGCGATTGGTCTGCAGCAGCTTTTATCCAAATTAAGTGAATATGCCAAATTAAATGGACTCATAATCAATCCGCTGAAGTCCAAGATCCTTATATTTAAACATCCTAAAAAAAACCTGTCCTCCAGGAACTGGATCTTGGATGGCAAAGTAGTTCCTCGTGTCGATGAGCTCTCTTATTTGGGCTACAAAATTCTCACTTCCCTAACAATGAATAAGGTGATACCGGTTTTCTTTGAAAAAAACTCCAAAATTATCGCACAGATGAAGAATTTGAATGGAAAATTCTGCAAATTCTCAATACTCCCACTTATTAAATTCTATGGCCCTCATTACGGTCCAGGCGTTGGACCATGGTGCTAATAACACCATGGTCCATGCCAGTAACTTACCGACTCCGCCATGGCGGAATGGGGAATTACCGCCCCATTCCGAGGTTGGCGGGCCGGTAATTCCCCATGCCACCATTGCCCTTCCCCATTCCCATTTTTGCCCCATAGGGCGCAATGGTAATGGGGAAGGCGCTAAGTACTGTGCCGCAAATTGCGGCTTCGTACGTAGCACCAAGTTCCCTTTGCGGGTTGGTTTTTTAACGCCTGCTAAAAGCAGTCGTTAAAGTGCCACCCGCAAAGGGACCTCGTAATCAGGCATTAAGGGTTTAACAGCGCTGCCACCTTTTACGGTGCCGTTAACCCCTTAACGCCTGGGTTGTAATGAGGGCCGATATAGGTAAAGCAGTTCCTGTTCTCCTCTACGGCCTGGAAGTGAAGCCTTTGCGTTGGAACTATGATTGGAATAAAACTGAGGGCCTCCTGTGGAAAACATCCTTACATCTTCCAATGTGTACCACACTCCTTAGTCTGAGATTTGAATTGGGTTTGATTTCCCTGGGCTGTCGAGCGGATTGGAAACTCCTGTCACTATATCGCAATATAATAATAGCAAGTGTGACCACCCTCTAATTCGACGTAAATGAACATCTTAAAAAGCAAAGTCGAAACAACTCCTTAGTTTGGAGGAAAAAGTGGGAGGTATCTTGCTCAGGTTGGATTTAACAACAGAAACTCTCATTCAAAACCCTATGAAAGTCAAAAAACAACTAGAAATGAGCGATTAGATCCAAACAATCAACTGAGTAAGGAATCTTAATCCACCAAATCTCTTTTTGAAGGTAGATAGAAAGCTTGGAACTCTCCCACGCTATCTCCAAAAATTCCCTGAACAAAGTATAAGAAATAACTTTCTCAGACTTAGATTGAATATAGCTTATACAGGGGAAATTCTGGCCCAAAGAAACCAGGGTGATAAAGCAAAAAAACTCTGTAGGAACTGTGACTCTCCGAATCTACAATCACTCAAACATCTGTTATTGGAGTATGAAGTTAACTGGGACACAAGACTGTTGTTACTGGGGAGATTCGTAACTAGAGAGGAGAGTTTATCACAGGATTCTTTTTGGGATAGACTGATCACTGGTCAAGAAATTATGCTCACCACTGCAATAGTAAATGTTTTAGAAAAATGTTCTATACTTGTGGACTATTAATCTATAGGACATCGAAATGAGCATAATAGACGAGTTTGATCTGTCTTCCTTTTTCGCCTCAGGGTTTTTTTCGGATCATCTTCTGTAAGCTTATTCATGTTTTATTTTGTTTGTATTTAATTTTTCTGTTTCATCTGACAATTTTAAATAATGATTCTGTTTGTAAAGGTTTTTCTGCAAAACCAAAAACAAATAAACAAAAACTAAAAGTATATCTTCATCATAGATGTCAAGGGTGTATAATATCCTATCAAGTGCACTGTTCACAAATTCATACAAATATAGCAATTTCCCCTTGGTGCCATATGTGATGATTCCTATGGATCACTCACTTGATCCCTGCCTAAAGTCTCCACTTAGGTGGCCATGGAAAGACAGGCGCTTCCTGATCCTGATCGTGCGGGTACTGCTCTGCGGGAGGATAACATGGGAGGAGACAAGGCTCATGGAGGTGAGATGAATCCAGGGGGTGATATGGGTACATGGTATGTGACTTCTTTTAAATGAGACATTATTTCACCCCCACATGTCTTGTTGCCTCTATAATCTTTCTGTTGCATGAGTAAACCATTTTAGTGGGGTTTGACTTACTCAGAAACCCTGTATGAATAAAACAAATAAACATACTTCTCAAATTCAGGGAACTCAGACAATTGAACATTTCCCTAATTCTCAAAAGTGTAAGAGAAGGAGGTTTGTGAATATTAATAAAATTTAATCTGAAGATCTATATTCCTCTTTATCAACTAGTCGGATGACTGATTCAAATAATATTCCCTTTGTAAAGGATACTGAAAGAGAGATCAAAATCTAGATATGAAACCAGTTAAGATAACTAATTTTGTTATTCAGAACATAATTCCCTCCGTAGTGAGACGAGGTAGAGGGATGCAAAGGAGCAAAACTGTTGTGGCCATAGAAGAAGTAGAAGAAGCAATGTATGCTGTGCAGATGATTGTGGTTGGTGGTGTGGCTGGAGTAGCGAGAAAACGCCAGGACCACTGTGGGTCCTGAGAGGGTCTGTGCCTCTCATTATCCCCCTTGCATAGGTCTCACAGCAGGAGGTCTGAGAGAATGCTACACCGCAGAAAATATGTTGTGTCCAGCTTTCAAAGCAGAAGGCAGAAGTGGTGAGAGCATCCGAGTTATCCTTGTTGGTTGGATTGCACCAGGGACACTCAGAGGTGAAGGCAGATCTAACCTGGCAGGGCGGAAGTGAATGTGACCTAAGCCAGGTCTGGCACCTGGTCCGGAGAAGCCACAAGTGTCTTGGTTCAGCAAACACCAAGCTGAGCATGGAGAAGCAAATTACCAGATGAGTCTGAGGCAAGGGAGTGACTCTGGGGCTCTCCGGTGCTGTCCATGTGTGCCGCACAGAACGTTTCACTCACGTATGAGTGAAAGGTGTGCCGACAATCTGTATGAGTGCTGAACTGTCAAAAATCAATGCAAGTGGCATGCTGTAAAGTTAAAATGCTATAATCCTGAGGCTGTAAGGTCTTGGATACTCCAACCTAGCCTCTATGGCCTCTGAAAGGCACAACCAAACCCCAAGCCAAAAGAGTTGAAACAGGCAATATCAATCAATCAACTATTGCCACCAGCAAGAAGGGAACAGCAAGAGGCCCAAAGGTTCTAAAGTTGGCTGCTCATGCTTTGGGAGATTTAAAGATGTGGTTGAAACAAACACCCATTTCCAAAGCCAAAACAGATGCAAAATAAAACCATGTTCATGTCACTGTTTGGTTGTTGATACAGAAGGGAAAATAAGGTGGCAAACAGGCCGCCCTTCTGGAAGAAGTTATCTAAAGGGACATGAGCATTGTTTGTAGAAAAGTCCTGATATGGACCACTGTGAATGTTCTATTCTTCGAAAACCACTAACATTTTGATGCCAGATGATTGAAGTTGGTGTTACTCTAATTTGAGAGTTACCATTGAAACACTTTTCTGTTTTGGTGTTGAAGAAGTAGATGGGCAAGCAAGTATACCCATTAGGGCAAGAAGTGATTGACCAGAAGAAACCTGGTGAAAGGATAAACCAGGTAGAAGAAGGTGCAAGTTCTGAAGAGTGGTACTAATAGAGACAATGTATTGAGTTGTGACATTTGGGGAAGAATTGTGGAAGATGGTTTAAGAAAACCTCCAATTCTGTCTGCAGCTAAAATTGTGGTGAATCCTCCTGACCAAACTATTTGGTGTTGCCACAAATGTTAGACTGATCTTATTCCAGGGGGAGTGAGAGCTTATGTCTAGTTCAAAGTACATTATTGAATCAACATAACTTTGCGAATTTGAGTAGAAGATCTTAAGAACTGTTTGGAACTTTGTGTTGAATCAGACCTATGTGTGTTTTACTTTTTGTGGAGAAAAACCTTGTTTGGATCTGGGAAAGGGAGGTTCGCCCAGCCGCCAACATTTGATCACACTGTCAACCAAGTGATTTGTTACATATTTTTGTTGAATTGAATTGTCATATATTTCCTTTTTCTATGATTATTGTCTAAGTTTGAGGGTTAGATATCCCTTGGTTGGAGTATTCCCTTAAGGTTATTATAGGCAGAGAAATCCTAATCAGGATAGGAATACTGAGGCATTTATTTAATTAATAAAGTTAATTTAATAAAATGGAAAAAGTTGAGAACTCTCTGCAAAGTTGGCCGCTTCACATTTCTGACCCCTCACATATGCCATATATCATATACATCTGTATCAAATATATTTTATGAGCAAATTGGACCAATCTAAATTGTAGATGACATAAGTGAATTCAAAAACATACCTGCATGTTTTGGCATGAGACAGAGCCATCATAGCAAACGTTGCTGTACTAGATAACTAAAAGTTAAAGGTGTCCTCATATTTAAATTTAAAAAGTGTTGTAAATTGGCCATATTAGCCTACATTGATGCAGTCTGACTGACAGGTTTTCTTACTTTGGCATGTCATTATTTACTGGTTTCAAGGGTAAAGCCAACATGATGATTGTTCTCACTTGGCCATAGTAGACTATGGGCCTCATTACGACCCAGGCGGTAAGTTACCGCCTGGGCCGTGACTTTACCACCATGGCGTAAACTACATTTACGCCATGGTGGTTGGCGGACTTACCGCCCCATTCCGAGTTTGGCGGGGCGGTAAGTCCCCAATCCCCATTTACCCTTCCCCATTCCCATTTTTGCCCCATAGGGCATAATGGGAGTGGGGAAGGCGTTAATTACGCCACCGTTAATTACGGTGGCGTAATTAACTCCATGGTCCCTTAGCGCCATGGATTTTAACACCTGCTAAAAGCAGGTGTTAAATCCGCCATGGCGCTAAGGGACCTCGTACTCAGGCGGTAAGGGTCGGCGCTGTTTACGGCGCCGTAAACCCCTTACCGCCTGAGTTGTAATGAGGCCCTATGTTGGTGTAGCCAGAGTGGACATTTATAGAATACAAAAAAAAGGGTTTTACTGTAGCATGGTATTTTTTTCTACTGCCAGCAATGCCAACATGTTGAAAATTCGTACATGGCCATGCATTTGCCTATATTGGTGCAAAGAGTCTGAATAGGTTTTCTTTTAGTTGCATGATATTTTTTACTGGCAAAGCCAAAAGGGGTATGTTCTTTAGTGGTGCATCTGCCATATATTGGCCAAGCCAGTGTGAAGATGTTTTCTTATATTTACTGGCATAATCTGCAATACAAAAAGAATCAGCATGGAAAAGTCTGGGTATGGCCAGCATGAATATGTATTTTTATACAGGCATGTATTTTTGGAAATGGCATCATGAAAATCTGTTGGAAAATAACCCTTCTCCCTGTTGGTGTTCTGACCTTTTCTGATTTTCTCATCTATTACCGTTCCTGTGTGGAAATAATACTGTAAAAGGCAACATTGTAGTTCATTATTATTTTTATTTTCTCCAGCGGCAGGTGGGTGGTTTACAGGGAATAGACCCTATTGGTTGGTTCAGGGTCTCTCACTATGATTGAACCTGCATTTTCATGGGAAATATACTTGCCCCTCTGAGAAAAAAAAATCAAATAAATAAATCACCAGCTGGCACTGCCTATCAACATTACATGTGATGCTGGATGCATTTAGAGTTATCACATTCCTGTAGGGAACCAGCTATTCGTTATGCTATGTAGATTTTCTCTACATAGCAACAAAGGTTTTTTCTAATCCTACTTGTGCAATTCAGCTACATTGGTTCAGATAAATGAATTTAAGAGTAAATATAGATGCTCTGGAATTTGGTCTATCGAGATATGGGGGGTCATTACGCTAATAGCGGCATGGTTACCCCCTTGCCGGGTACCTGGTCCGGGTTCCCTGAATGAGGAATTCCCGGGCCATTCCGACCTTGGAGGGCCCAGTAATTCCTTATTCAAGGAACCCGGACACGGTACATCCCCATTCCCATTCATGCCCCAATAGGGCTCAATGGGAATGGGGAGGGTGCTAACAACGAGCCCGTTATTAACAGGCCCGTTGTTAGCACCCTGGTCTGCAGGTTCCCGTGAGCAGACTCGTAATGCAGTGATAAGGGGTTGACGGCACCGGCACCTTTAACGGCAATGTTAACCCCTTACCGCCACACTTGTAAAGACCCTCATAGTCCCTTATTACAGATGCAACCTGCAGATTCCTCTATGTGGCTACAATAATTAATGCCTGATGATATAATGCTGCCAGAAGTCCTGTGCCAGTGAAAGATCCCATGTAAGCAGACCTCAGCCTGACTTAGCCATTGCATCTGCATGAGGTGTGCAACATACAAATTAACTTCACCCCTCGTTGCTCCACAAACAAGTTACCAATTATGGTATTGCATGTATGACATGGCAGGTTGAAAAGGCTGCACAGAATAAGATATAACTTCAATAGCTCAGACCTGGACAGTATTTTGGGTCAGCCCTTTGATTAGCAGATACACATAGGAAAAATGTTGAGGTCACATTTCCCAGGTAGAGAGGGCCAGATAAATCATCAATAATAGGGAGGACTAGGCATGACCCCAAACTCCATTCTTCCTGCCACCTCTAATGCATCCAAGCTGAAATTCAATTCTGCTGCAAAAATATTGTCCCTGTGTCATTCTCACAGCATGCAAATGCTCTGGATACCCCCAGCAGTGAAAGGCAGATATATCCCCACTTGTTAAACTCTCAAGATGTATGCAGCCACATGGTATGGATGGAAAGGCAGAGTAGAGACCAACACAATATGCAATTTTAGGGAACCTTTATAAAATTTTAAAAGTGAAACCTTATAGGTAAGCAAGCAATTTTCCACACTGCAAAGGGTGCCACTGTTGTGGGTGTTGCATCTTTCCCCATCCTTCAGTGGCTGAATTGTATGCCCCGCCTCCCCGTTGACTGAGAGAAGGAGCATGAGATTATAAACTGGCTCTGGACACCCTTGATCCAAATCCTGCACTTCAAAGGGCACCACTATTGTGGGCACAGCGTCTTTTTTCGTTCTTCACTGAATGCATTGTAAGCCCTGCCCTCCTCTTGATGGAGAGCAGGAGTAGAAGAATATAACCTGGGACTGGAGACCCTTGCGGCAAACCCTGCACTGCACATGGTGCCACTGTTATGGATGCTTTGTCTTCTCGCATCCTGCACCGGCTGCTACTGTTCAAACACCTCCATATAAGTATTGGATCTAGTTGCTACTTACCCAAAAAGGCAGCACAGATGCCTGGGATGATGCACATCTGGGGCTCAACCCAAATCTTATGGCATGCAATGGAAGAATGAAGGGTGACGTTCACGCTAATCTGACCATTGTGGCAGGCAGTTGCTCCAATAATATTGATCATATGATGCTTAATCTTCAATTCATGGCTGCTGTTCAATGATTCTGGGATGATAAATAGGTGTGAAAGTGATCACTGTCCAGTGGTTGCAACACAAAAATCTAGGAACCCACTGCTGCAGACTTCTAACATCAATACCAACAGTAATATCGATATGCAAGATTGTTCCTGAAATGGGCTAATCCGGAGCTTGAAAAAACGTTGCCCAACTTGTACAGGGAATGGCTGGAACCCCTTGAGCGTGTTCTAGGGAACCCAATCCTTCTGATTCCTAAATTCTGGAATTCTTCCAGGAAATCAGTAACAAGACTAGAGTAATGATCACCAAACCTGCCAATATTATTAGGTATGCAACGATAAAAAAAAGTCAGATATTTGAGAAGTGTGGGCAGACAAAATATCTTATGTTTATGTTTATGTTTATTTATTTATGAAGCCTCCGGATCCGGGAGTAAATGGGCGCTGGTACAGGTTACAAAGCACAATGCATGGTAATTAACAGTAATAATTTTAGCAAGGGTTATATACAGTAAGTGCAGTCAAAGGCAATGAAAACAGACATAAATTATACATGTACAGTATATGCAGAAAGTGAATTGTGTCTAATATACTGATTGACTTTGTGCCAATAGCCACCCAATGGCAAGTTTCCTAAAGGACTGGAAGGAATTGGCTGACTTAATGTTTAGTGGCAGAGCGTTCCAGCATTGGGAGGCAAGGACAGTGAAGCTAGATCCTCCGGCTCTTTTGGAGATAAATCTGGGCACCATGAGACAGAGGGTGTTGGATGATCTAGTGGTTCTAATGGATTGCTTCCAGGTGAATTTGTTTGTAAGGTGGGGGGGGTAGCCATTTGCATGTGATTCTGGTCTCAGAGTTATGCTCACGCCTAGGAATGTTTAGTGCTGCTCGTAGCGCATTGTTTTGAATGACTTGGAGTTTACTAGTTATAGCTTGGTTGGCACCTAGGTAGAGGCTGTTTCAGTAGTCTAACTTAGAAAGTATGAGGGCTCTCGCTAGTGTAAGGCAGCTATTGCCCGAATTAGTTTTCCTGTGTAGGCGGTGGAGGAGGCAATTGAATTGACTTGCTTAGTAACGTTGATATTGGAATCAAGATAGAAGCCAAGAGTTTTCACATTTTTGGCGACTGGGATGGTGTTGCCATCAATGGTGATTTTGGAATAGTTAGGGCTCAGTTTTTGTAGGATGTTGGGTAAACCAACAATAAGCAGTTTGGTCTTCTCGCCATTCAGGCAGAGGCCATGTGTGGCCATCCATGCCTGAATGACAGAGAAGATTTCATTGATCCTGGTGACATCAGTGTTATAATTGCCAGATATGGTGAGAAGTATCTGGGTGTCATCCGCATAGTTTGTGTAAATGACACCCAGACGATCCAATTTATCAAAGAGAGGCTTTGTAAAGATATTATATAGGGTGGGGGAAACGCATGAGCCTTGTGTGACACCACAGGTGATGGGGATGGGGTCTGCTGCTGCCACAGGGGAAAAGACCCTCATGGTTCTGTTGGCCAGGAAGGACTGTATCCACGTGACAGCAGAAGGGGAGAAATGGGCGGCAGAAGAGAGGTGGTTGCAAAGTATTTTATGGTCGACTAGGTCGAAGGCTGCTGAGAGGTCTAGGAGGAGTAGGATAGCAGCCTTGCCCTTGTCTTTAATGTCGTCAATCTGACTTTTGAGATCAACAAGGGCAGTTTATGTTCCATGCTGAGGTCGAAAGCCAGATTGACGCAGTCCCAGTAATTGATTGGACTCTAAATAATTCTGGATTTGCAAGTAAGCAACTCTATCCAGGATTTTTAGCAGGAAGGGAACGGTCGTGATAGGCCTGTAATTAGTAGGAATGGCTGGGTCCAGGGCAATGTTCCCTCTAATTATTTTTCTTTATGTGCGGAAACGGTTGACTGTTGTGCGCACATTATTTTCCATGTGCACAACTGACTAATGAGGTAAGCCACTTTGTGAGCTACTGTTGCAGAAGAGCGTTTGGAAAGCTATTTCCTCTTCCCAGCCACTGTAATTCTTTAAAAACCTTACAACACTTTTTCAAAACACATACGCTAAATTAAATATGCCTTTGTGATTGTACAGAAAACTCATCAACCAGTCCAAGACTACAATATCTGCCACAGTAACTTGCAAACGTACTTCTGCGCAGAGAAATATATCGGCCTCATTATGAGTTTGGTTGTAAGTGGTAAAGTTGGTGGTCACTTCATTACTGCCAACTTAACCACTACACCAAATTACGATTTTGGGCCTGGAGTGGAAGATTTGGCTCCAGCAAAATCTTGGACGTAAATCCTCAACTTGACACAGAAATCGTCAGAATTTCTGCTGTGATAATTCCACCAAAAAAGCCACATTGAGTCCAGTGGATGCAATCTTATTGAGGCCCTGTATGTTTTATGTCACTGGAAAATCACTCATTTGTATTACAAAACACAAATATCTCTTAGTTGTGTTCCCAGATATCTTGCACAGACAATATTTATTCTTAAAGAAATGCTCTTTTGTATTCTTATTTTTTTTTAAAAGGGAATTTTATTCTTGAAGCGATCTCATGGTCAGACAACAAGTGTTTCGACCCAAGAGGTCTTTATCAAGGCTGTTGCATTATTGTTCATTGACCGTTAGGTAGGTTGGCTCTCGGTGGTGTGTTGGGGTAGGTGGGTTCCACTCCTTGAATAGGCTGGCTTGTCAGCCTGTTACTGCTGTGAATGACGTCCCTGGTGTGTGTGGCCCTCAAATATCTCTTTTCAACTGATGTAGCTGTCAAGAAACTCAGACAGAATTCATTAGCCGATGGATTAATGGCAATTAAAAGCAATTTGTCAAAAACATGCTGAAAGGAGTTCAAGTGCCGCTTTAATTAAGTAATTCAAGGGCCAGGAGAACATGTATCTAATAATTTGTGTAAGGATGATAACTGCATCAGAATAACTGCACCTTCGACTATGATTATCCAAAATTCCTGTGCCTCTGCTTACTATGCACATTATTTTCTACTGTGAGTTGTGATAACACCAGCCTTAGAGCTAAGAGATATATGCACCATGCATTTTTACTTCCTAAAAAAGTAAAATGTGCTTCAACCCACAAAGCTCCACTGAATTTTACGGGGAAAGAACATCTTTTAATAAGCAGAAAGTATCCCTATTGGCAAAAGCTAATACGTTTTTTACTCCCTGAAAAAACATTTGACTCCAAGTAGGGAGCCAAATCTGATTAGAGCCCTGCTTGTACTCCTGAAATAGGGAGTGAAATGACAGAGCGGATAATAAAGTGTGTAGTTTTGCCCATCCTTCCACACCTCAACCTAGATAAAAATAAACAAGCGCCTTAATGAGGTTTATTATGGAGCCTATTGAAAAAATTCACACATACATGCCTTTTAAGTTAATTGCATTAATTCATCAGAGATACAACTGATTGAGTGCCTTCTTCTGTAACTATGGAACCTTCTTCTGTAATTCTTTGTGATCACTTAAATAGGATGCTGAGAGATGCTAAAGACACAGAACACATGGTTATATTGAAAAACTCTCAGCAGTTGAGCATAGAAAGAAAAAGAAGTTGCTGTTGTCTAGATGGGTACTAGTATGTCCTATCCTTTAGCAAACACGCTACAGATTTTCTCCAGTGTACTGCTGAAACGTCTGGCTTGGTCTTTGAAATGTGATGCTTTGTTCATTACCCACAAGGAGTGATGCATCCTCCCATACCCTTCCCCAGCCCCTGTGCTTGCCTGTAATACTAGTTGATAGAGCACTGTAAATAGTGAGGGATTGTAGCAGTAAACACCCACCGGGATTGTTGAAGACCCACAATACTTTGCAATCAAGGCATATTTAAATGCCTCAACGTATGATGTACGTTTTAAGAATGTCATGACTCTGCATGTACACAATTCTTTTGCAGTGCATACAAGATAGTTTGAAACATACCCCACCCTTATATCATTGTGTAGGATTACACAAGTGCTCAGTGAAACTGTTTTTGTATAGAAGCAAGTTACTATATAATGTGTGAAGGTCTATGTCCAAAGGAACTCTGAACACTTGGAAACGATGCAGGTTGTGTGATAAGCATTCTCCTGTCTGAATATCAGGTGCCCTGATACTATGGACGAGTAATCCCAGACATAGTCCATACCCATTATCCCTTGTAGGCTAAGTAAATGATATTGCAATGTTGCTCTCTACTTGCAGGGTAATGTTAGTACTGCTAAAGTAGGAAATGCTGAACATCACATTTGCCTTTTCAAAATCTTTAGAGAACAAATTAATATTTGAGTTTTATGATGCGTTAACTTACATGGTGGCCGCTTCAAAGCACTTGCTTTACATAGGTTCAAAGAAGAGGAAGAATGGGATTTGGTAACACATCCAAGTAGCCTGCTTACCTATAGTCAGTATCCGATATTTGAGCTGGTAGTTCGATTGTATCGTGTGGGTGATGATTGTGGTAAGGCATAATGAGTAACAGAAATTCTGGTACGTGAATGTTATTCATGTTACAACAAACATAAAACAAGTGAATGTAACTACACGACTGCTAACCTTTCAGAGAGCCAAGAGAGGAAGAGTCAAGGTTGTCCGGTAGTATCTTAATGTACTCTAGGGCAGAATTTAGAGTCATAAGGTAAAGGTGTGGTGAAGTCATACGTGGGGAGGGATCATTGTTGGTTAATGTGTGCAGGCATATCTTGGTTAGATTCTTCCGTTTATGGAGCCAGTTTTTCGTTTTGTTTTGAATCTCTTGTGCTGTATTTTGTTGTTAGGGATTTTAGTTGCATTGTAGTGTAATGCAATTTAGCAGAATATCAAGACTATTTGCTTATTTTAAGAGAAAGAACATTTCAGGTAATTGCTGTCTCTTGCGCCTTATTAAATCTTTTTGAATAGGTGAGAATTGTCTGTGTGCACTGCTAGAAATCTTCTGAGCGGCACCCAGAAGGAAGCTGGGCAAGCGCATATGCGCACAGCTTAGAGGGAACATTGGTCCAGGGTCTGTTTTTTTAGAAGAGGGAGGACCCATGACTGTTTCAAATTGTTAAGTACTGCGTTAGTCGAGAAAGATATGTTATTAAGTTTAGAAATAAATGGGGAGAGGTCTCTCGCTGCATCTTTTATAATTTGTGCGGGACAGCTGTCCCTTTTACAGTTTGACGGTTTGAGGGAGGTAATAATTATTTGCACTTCTAGTGTGGTTACCTTTTTGAAGGTGAAGCCACAGTTTGTATTGGACGTGGTGGGTGAGCTAGGGGTGGGTAGGTTACTATTGGACAGTTGTAGTCTTTTATTTTTTGTTTGCAGGCCAGTGATTTTATTCGCAAGGGCATTTTGGATGCTAGTGCACCATGGTTGGTCCTTCACGGACATGTCCGTAGGTGGATTAGGGTTTTCTAGCTCCTTCAAGATGGTTAATAGTTCTTTAGTACTGGAGCTAGCATTGTTTATTCTTACATTGTAGGCTTTCTTTTTGGCGCAAATTATTTCTTTCTTATAGAGGGAGGATGCATTGGCGAGGTTAATTTTGTGTTCCTCGGATGGATTCAATTTCCACAGGGTTTCCAATTTAGTTTTCTGATTTCTTAGTAATTTAGGTTCCGGTGTGTACCAAGAGTTAAGATGGGCTCAAGGTTTACCTTTACGTAATTTTAGGGGGGCAATGATGTCAATGGCTTTAGTCATGGCATCATTGTAGGTGTCTACAAGTAGGTTGAGATCCGATGTGTCAGAGATCGTGTTGAGGCTCGGTAGAACCAGGGGAATGAGGGTTTCTACGGTAATGTTGCGCTTATTTCTGGTCAAGCATGCTGGTGCCGGGGGGCACTGTATATGGTTCGGATTGTTGGTGCTAATGTCAAATAAGAGTAGGAGGTGGTCAGTCCATATAAGAGGTTGGGGGTCCTTACAGGTGATGTTGCAGTTATGGGCAGCGAGCCAATCTAAGGTTCTGCCCTTCTGATGCGTGGGTAAGGTGATAAGTTGAGTGTAGTTATGTTCGCAAAGGGCATTGGCAAGGGCGGATGCAGGGGTATCGTGAGGATCATTGTAACCCAGGTTAAAATCACCTAAGATAATGTTCTGTGAGAGAGGTTTAGATTTCTCTGCTATGAGGGAGGTTATGTCTTCCTCAAAGGTCCCTGCTGGGTCAGGGGGCCTGTGAATTAGTTCCAAAGTGATAGTGGTCTTAGGGGTAGTTTGCATTTTAATGGAGAGGTGTTCACATGATTTCAGTATAGGGGCAGTGATAGATCTAATATCAAGTGAAGATTTGAATATGAGAGCTACACCTCCTCCGCGAGCATCAGGTCTGTCGGCCCTAAGGATGGAGTAGTTGTCAGGAACCGCAAGGTTTAGATAAGGACCTGCTGCTGCGTGAAGCCAAGTTTCTGTGGTGGCAAGGAAGTCCAAATCTTCTGAGCGGATAAGGTCGGCGATTTCAGTAGGGTGAGCAACAAGGGATCTGACGTTAAGTAAGGCTCCTTCAAGTGAGCCTGTGTTTGCAAGGGCATTTTTGTTAGTGACTTTAGTTATGGGGGTAGTTAGTGCTTTACTCAGTGAGGTAAGAAGTCTGCAGCCTAATCTAGTGTTACGGGTGGTGATGCTGGGGTAGGCTGTAGGGTGATGTTCTGTTATTTTAAGTGAGTTAAGGTTGGTGTCACATTAGGCATCTTTGGCAAGGTCAACGAGGTTAGGTAGAGGGTGATCTGGGGTGGCATCAATTTTAGCAGTATGATTTGTAGGGGCACTGTGGGGGAAGGGGGGCAAGGTGGGCAGGAAGGGTGTAGGGCAGGGAATGGGGTGATGTCTAGGGCAGCCAAGCTTGGCTAGGCCATTGCTAAATGGGATGTAGCTACTTCTACTACAAGGCATGTGATTAGGCATGACAGAGAAGGGGAACATGATAATGATGAGCCAGGCTGACATAGTTCAAGACAATGGTAGGTCGTGAGTACAGTGGCTAGATTCGAGTTATGTGTAAATTGGCAAAGTCGCTAGTAAATGGAGCAAACACAGGCAGACTCAGGCTAGTTAGTGTAACAACTGGGCACGACGCAAGTGTACAGTGGTCAGTAAGTGAACAACGGTCACAATGCAATTACACAATGGTCGCTAGGTGACCAAAAGGCACATACGATTTTGCAAAGGTCTCTAGGCGACCCAGCAGCATAAGGGCCAGGACTCTACACAGTTACACAGTAGGCCAAAGTGACCATAGGGCACAGCACAATTTGCATAGTGGTCAATGAATGGCCATAAGGCTCAGCACAATTTTACGGTGGTCTCTAAGCGACCATAGGGTACTGCACAGTTACAGAGTAGACCATGAGTGATCTTAGGGCATGACCCAAAATACACAAAGATCTCTAGTGATCAAAGGGTGCAACACGATTGTAAGTGACCATAGGCAAAGCACAGATTCACAGTGGTCTCTAGGCGGCAGTATCAGCATGGTGTCGTAGTTGCACAGGGGGTCATGAGTGACCCTTATAGTGGGGGATCAGCTGAGTTGAAACAGCTTCAATGAAGGATAGCAAGGCAATTATCAGGCAGATGCAACAAAGCATTAGGATGTCTAGATTTGATGGTTCACTGTAATAGCATGCATGGCATTTATCAGACAAATGCATCAGAACATTAGGCTACCTAGATTAGAGATTTTGCAATTATAATGTGAATTGCATTTTTCTGGCTCATGCCGGTATTCGCCTAGAAACCTGTGTAGCGTGACATGGATTAAGATACAGTATGCCACATAAGGACTCGGCAAACAGGTGAGTAAATATGTTAGTGGTAATTCATGGTAGATAAGTGAACCATTTTAACATTAGGTGACAAAGCTAATTACTGTAGCAACAAGAGCAGAGTCAGGTAGCAAGTAAAGTGACTCTCGCACGCCGGAGAAGGCAGCCCCAGCGGGTGGGAGGAAATGAATACGGCAGTGATCGAAGTTGGGCAGGTGCAGGGACCACGCCGGGTGGAAAGGTGATTTTCACTCAGATGCGAATAGTCTTGTAGGTACGCAATAAAGGTTAGCTTACCCAGGAACGGCGAACCGGGTGTGAATGCCGCTTGGTAGGTAGACCATGGGGTGACATGCAGAGTTCCTGGCCCAGGCTCAGACAGGTCAAGACAGGCTCAGGACAGGAGCTTTGTACACCGTGCCTTCGACATAGGTGCCGGCTTCCGCCTACCGGTGGGGGGGTGGGAGGGATATGGCCGGGTAAGCCAATCACCAGCTGCTGAGTTGTAGGGCTCCTCTAGGTGGGGCAAAGCACAACGCCATCTTTAAAAAGCAAAGTGTGCCTTCGGGCAAAAGCATAGTGTATTTAAACACCTCTTTTTGTACAGTCGCGGCGGATGTTCTGGGCGAAAAAGGTGCGCAGTTGCACTCGCCTTGAGATCAGGCGAAATTGTGGTGATTTGCTGCAGATAGATAGTGACGGTGCGTGAAAGTACCACACACAGCCCAGTGAAGCCCACGGGCTTACCTCATGGTCGAGGGGGCTCCCAGCTGCTCCTGCAGCGCTGATGCTGGGGGGGAGAGCTCCTGCTCGATCCCGTGCAGCGTGTTCCGAGGGGGGGAGGTAGTGAGTGAAGATAGGCTCAGGACAGGAGCCTTGTACACCGTGCCTTCGACACAGGTGCCGGCTTTCCCCTACCGGCATGGGGGGTGGGAGGGATATGGACGGGTAAGCCAATCACCAGCTGCTTAGTTGTAGGGCTCCTCTAGGTTAGGCAAAGCACAACGCCATCTTTAAAAAGCGAAGTGTGCCTTCGGGCAAAAGCATAGTGCATTTAAACACCTCTTTTTGTACAGTCGTGGCGGATGTTCTGGGCGAAAAAGGTGCGCAATTGCACTCACCTTGAGATCAGGCGAAATTGTGGTGATTTGCTGCAGATAGATCGTGACGGTGCGTGGAAGTACCACACACAGCCCAGTGAAGCCCACGGGCTTACCTCATGGTCGAGGGGGCTCCCAGCTGCTCCTGCAGCACTGATGCCGGGGGGAGAGCTCCTGCTCGATCCCGGGCAGCATGTTCCGAGGGGGGCGAGGTAAGTTATCTTATACTATGTTCTAATATATCAATAACATAATGCATCTATCTGTAATATGTCCATCTCTGCTACCAGCATTTTTTATCATTTATATATATTTTTATGTCCATGTCATCTGTAACTTATTGTAATGCGCCCAGTTGCCCCAAGGCTCGGTGCGCTATATAAATGAATAACCAATACAATACATAGAGGGAGACAAGCTTAGTAAAGCAAGGCTCACATCTAAAAATGTTACAGCTGTGAAAAAAGGGAGCACGCTGACAGAATTTGGGAAATCATTCTTGAATGTATTCATAAAAATGCTGGTGCAGTAATTTCAGTTATCTATATCAGTGGACATAACTTTGTTAAAGGGACATTATGGTTAAGTTGCGCTACTAAAAACCTATGAAATTCAGTGAAAAAAACTTTGTTAAAAGGACATTATGGTTCCAAGTAAAACCGAAAAACCCCTGAAATTCGCCAGTTATGGTATCCTAAGCAACCATAACTCATGTCACCACCGTGCACTGCTAAGACTAACACCCAGGACATCAACGATGACATCACAAATGTCATTGATGACATCGCTGATGACATCACATGTCTGGCTCCCTCTTTTTTCCTTTAATAACATATGTAGGTCAGTAACAGTCAGGAACATAAATTTCAAAAAGTACTATATTTATAGAATTTTATACTTCAAATATGTTCTTACATATTTCTTCACCTGGCGTTCACTCACAGCATATGCTTCCCCATCACTTACATAATTGTTTAACTTTTATACAATTATGAAATATTATGTGTGTTGTTAGTATATTCCTATGTGTGTTATTTTTTTTAAAAAGGGTGTCCGCGGACAGCGCAACTCTCCAGGATGTCCCCAATTAACCAAAATCGGGATGTCCTAAGGACACTATGCCTGTTTGCACTGTCCCCAGTCAAGATGGCAGTGTCCTTAGGACACACAAGATGTCCGCCTGTCCGCCTGTCCGTAATTAACCAAAATGGGGGTGTCCTAAGGACACTATGCCTGTTCGAATTGGCCGTAGTCAAAATGATGGTGTCTGAAGAACACTAAAGACATCCGCATTTTCGTAGCTATCTACGTAACCAGAACAAATATGTCTGTAGAACACATAGTCCGTCCGCCTGTCTGCAAAGTTGTGAGGCACATTTGTTTTCTTTGGGGACCAGAACACTATCTGTAGAACAGCCGCGCGCATGCATAGCACACCCTTGCCGCTGCAAACATTGTGCCTGTCTGCAACTGTCCACCGTACGTGTGTCACATTTTTAATTAGTTCAGGGACTGGAACACTGTTCGTAGAACACCTGCACGCATGCGTAGACCCGACCCCGTGCATTTGGTGTCCTATGGACAGCCATCCCATTCGGCAACGTGTCCTTGACGTCATCATGTGACCGCATGTGCGCTAAGCACAACGAACACTGTCCTGGCCCCCGGACACCTAAAAAGTGTTTTTTCAGCTATACAAGGTATTTTCCTTTGAAAGTTCACCCTTGCACACGTTACACATATTATAGGCCTTTTTATTTTCACTTTTATTCTTATTTTTACTTTCATTTACTTTTATTTTCATCTCTTACAACTCTTTTATTTTTCGCTCCAATTTTCACAATTAATATTTTCCAACTCTGCATACATTCCGCATGTACTTGCATGGCCAAACTTGATTACATTCTGCATCGTATCTACACGCAATTGGCAGACTTTCACGTACTGAGCGTGAGGCTCGCACTCTAACTACAATACATTCTATCCGTGTCATGTTATTCCTCATTTTCCGTTCCCCTGTAACCTAGGGCATGCGGGATGCGAGGCACGGCAGCGTCGACACGCCCATCGACGCCACACAGTGTCATGTTGGGTTTACCATGGCAACGCACAATACAAGGATGTAATCGCCATTAGAATTCTAGGATCTGCGAGGTCTCGCGCACCAGCAGGCAATTGTGAGAAATGGTAAGGAACTTCTGACTGACATAATCCAATAATTTTACTGCTCTCACACTCTCCATTACATTCTAACACTTACACTCATTTCCATCTTTTTGTATCCCTTTCATATAGAACTCTTGGGAGTTTTATTTACTCCATCTACTAGATCTGCGCAGAAGGTAACAAATCCCCATTCTGCATTAATGCTACCCATATGCAGTTTTGTACTTACATTTCCAACATACATTTGTGTATTCTATTTTCTGTTTATTTTTTTATCTTTAGATATAAGACAGTTGACTGACAGGTACAGTGTTTGCAAATAATTTTATTTTGGTATTATCGTCTTTTGACACTTGAGGACTCTGCATATACAGAACATACTGAATTGTGCATGTGTTATTTTCTATTCCCTTCTCCCTACCATACATTTTCACGTGAAATATGGTATGTATTGCTTTCTACATTGATTATTTACTCATATTGTAACTGTGATTTTAAATTTGGACTCCATTTCTTGTCTTATGCTTGAACTTAACTAACAGAATGTGGTTTCAGCCCTGAGGAAGGAGCCAGACTCCAAAAAGCATAGGCACATACAGCCACATTTCCTTTACAGTTGACTAGGATGATTTTTGTATGATGCAGATAAATAAATGAAAGAAATTACTGCGGTATATATATTTATATATACCACAACAAAAATAAAATTGTGAAGTAACAATTAACTATGAACCTTTTGAAGAATCATCATTGAACATTCAAATACTATTTACGAATGCCAACAAAGCAACTCAGAGCACTCAGCACTAGCATGAGCATCAATCTTTGCTGGATGGTCTATCCAGCTTTTCTTTCTCTGTCTAGACTTTTTGGGGTCCCGGTGTCACAAGGACCCTTATAGACTGGTTGCTCTGCAAAAAGAGAACTAACCCTGAAGTAAAGAGTGAACTCTTCTAATAAGCATTAGAGGTGCCCACCTTTTCTTCAGCTTTCCACCATTGCACATGTCCCACACTATGTCCCTTGCGATCTGCATACCTTATGGAAATTTATGAGCCATTTATTGGTGTTCGAAGTGTCCTGGGACAGCGCGGGTGTCCGCAGACACATCGAAAAATCAGAGCATAGGGAAATGAAATTTAAATAGTGTGCCACAATTACCCTGTGCGGTTGGCTCTGAAAATAGCTTTTTTTTTGCAGATGCTTCATAAACACCTTTTATTTTGTATTTTCTTTGTGTTTTTTTCCTATTTTCCTCCATAAATCTTCACATTTGCTTCGCCAAAGCAACCCTTAGGTTCCAAAACAGCATGGCATTTCCCAAAAAAGATAATAACATGCCATCTTGCTTAAAGTAATCAATATTACCAGAGTCAATGTTGTCATTGTTGCAAAACAACATGCCAGCTCTAGTCATAAAACCAAACATGCCTCGGTTGGCTAAGGACCTCGCAACATTTTGCTGAGGACAAAAAACAGAGCTATTGTCCCATATTAACCTAGGTGTCAAACCAGAAAAAATAACCTTGGCATTTGGAAGTACTTTCATGACTGCCTGAAACAAGTTTTCCAGATCTTGCAACAAAGTAGGGGCACTGACGTAGTCCAAATGCAAAGCACCACAGTGTAGGACAACTACATGTGGACTATTAAACCTAGCCATATCCTGACAAACTACTAGAATTGTCTGCAAATTCAAATCAGGCACAGTTCTCCACCCCACATCCACTACTTTTGTGTCAAAATGGTTAGCAACATTCCTAGATTTAGCATACTGCTCCAAACTATTCACAAACGTATCTCCAACCGCCTATACACCCTGACTTTCTGCACATCCTCCAGCTTCACTTCACACAGACTCTCTCAATACGAAGCAGAACCTCAACACCTGCTTGGCTAATCCTCAGAATACACTCCCACTTCATGCTCGGAAACCCCAGATGTGGCATGTCCTGTCTGCGAACAGCTGCGCTGTCCGCGGTGCGCTTAAGTAGCACTGGGGCAGCCCTTCTACCCTTTCCACTTCACTCTCTGCACCATTCCCTCATTGGATACTGTTAAGCAGTCACACGACTATCCACTAATCACATGGAAGACCACTACATCTAACTCCATCATCACAATTCAGCACTTTAGATGTACTGTTGATCACTCCGAGTACAATTTTGCTGTGACTGCAAAGCACCTTCAGCAACTACTAGTAAACTCTCCAACAATTCTACTTGCAGATTCATGTACATCCACATGCATGAACACAAAGTAAAGGTATGAATATTTTTTTGCACAGTACATCCATACATGGCAACATTCTGATCCACCCGGGAGGGACATTTCCTCCGAAAAATCGGGAGACAACATTTGTGTCATAAGAATGCATTAGCCAAAGGTGTATTTTCGGCGGGAGAACTTGAAAAATAACAATATTTTGCACTGAAAAATCGGGAGTCTCCCGCCGAAATTGGGAGGATTGGCATGTATGGTACATCATACATGCCAACATTGCGATCCACCTGGGAGGAACATTTCCTCTGAAAAATCAGGAGACATTTGTCTCATACAAATGCATTGGGCAAAGGTATATTTTCCACGGGGTAATGTGAAAAATAACACTATTTTTCAAGGAAAAATCATGAGTCTCACACCGAAATCAGGAGGATTGGCATGTATGCTACATGTACATCTATTTTATAAATGCACATAAACAGAGTAACTACCACTTACCCTGTGTAACCTGTATAACAAGCTTACTGTCATTTCTCCCATCTGCTCTGTCATTTCTCCCATCTGCTATGATCAAGTGTCACTTACAAAGTTGTCTGGTCTCCAAATTTTTATTTACCCACATTATTAACTGCAATGTGCAAACTGTTATTATCTTCATTCATGTTATTATTTCTATAACCACTGCCACATATTTAACCGCATTTCAACCATGATAGCAATTAATGCATTATAGTGTACAAGATGTACATACAATTTCCTTTCTATACATTATGCATATTTGACATACATTCAAACATTTCAACTTCCTTTACAAATTACTATATTACTAATCAAACACAACACACACAGCTATCTAACAAAGTGTAATTTCAGGTTAAAAGATGGGAGAAATAACAGTATAATTATGGAAAAGGGCTTTCTAGTGTGTTATAAAATAAAACACAGCCAGGATGAGTACATGCACCTTTTTTGATGCACACAAGTAGCAAATATCATTTGAAAGGCTCCCAGCTGAAACAACACCACTTCCTCTACAACTGTTTTTCCAATCTACGCAGTTCTCTCATTCCAGCTGGTTGCCCATTCCGTTCTAGATTTCACAACTGCATTTAACTATGCACAAGTGCAGTCATATCCATCACTTCATGTACAACCATGTACAGTGTTGTAAAGCAAGACATACAAGACATACAGCATCTCCCCCCTTCCCTTCAGTCTGCAACACGAGCACCAGGTCCTTCCTTGCAACCCTTACTTTCTTTCAGACTCTCCCATCTCCAAGCACCAGAGAATCACCCACTACTTAATAATGACCTACTGAGTAATTAGACCCCATCAAATCCTTGTGATTTATTTCCCTCACCTTCCAAAATATATACATTGCATACCTTTCCATACAGTTCCTACCATTTACCCTGTAAAAATAGCAAACAAAGCATACAATTATTTCTTCTATCTCCTAATATCCAATAACACCGCCTTACAAAGCCACGTGTGCCCCATGCACTTACTACTGTCCTAATTTCTAAAACACATTCAACTAACAGATTCTAAATAAAATATACAGAATGCACATAGGCAAATACAAGTGCATGCACATGCTATGCACAGTTATCAGAAACCAATAGTACTGCAAAAACAAAGAAATCAATGTCTACATTAACAACAATGCTATTAACACATATATTTACTAATTTTTTTCTTTGCAGTGAAGACTACTCTCCTGAAAAGCAGCAGTGTTTGAAGTACGAACGAGAACTCAGAAGAAACCTACTCTTTCCATCCAAAAAAGTAAGTGCAATACTGTCATAATGGTCTAACTGCCACTCAAACACTATAGAATTCTAGTATTCTAGAACAAATGATTATATTAACCCTGCAACATAAGATTCAGTATTAGTGCTTCCCCTCACCAGCTCCAGACTTTCTATTGCAATCTGAACACCAATATACTAACACACCTCTACATACACCCTTACCATCTTACTCAGACACTCATGCGCAAAGCACACATATACTGCACAAGATCCCAACCCACACTTTCTTTTTTCTCCAACAGACCCCAAATAATGCCTACCAAAAAGCAACTCTGTAAAACAAAATCAAACTAAAACTCTCCAAAATAAACATCCACCTCTAGCAGATTGTGTACAAAAAGTTCAAACAAAACAGCTAATACAGTCATTAAGCGAAACAAAACAAGCTACTAACAGTCTAGAAACTGTGCCTCCTCTTTCAAAATGTAAAACGAAATAGAAAGTGATTGACAAGACTGCATCTACCACTAGTGCTAACACTGCACCTATAAATCTTGATGTAGCGGCAAGTTAGCATACCAAAGAAATTCTTTCACAAAAAATGTTCTGCCACAGAATCCTTCAGCACCTTATGAAAACAGGAGAGAAATCACGCACAACCCTTAAAACCTACTGTAGAAAAATAATCCTAGACACTCTCATGACAATGCAATCCTTCTCAAAAGGAAATTATTTATTTTAGTTTTAAACAGAATGAAACCACTAACAAAACTAAGTACTAATCTACAAAAAAGACTTCTCAATAAATGGAATATCAACAAAGATAACCTCACAAACATCTGTGGAGGTGAATGGAGTCACACCACGATCACAGAACCATATTCCAGTGACGAAGCATACAAACAAAAGCAAATAAACTCAATTGTAACACATAGCAGTGCACAAGTGTATGAAAAACGTAATAATACCATTATGGAACAAGAAACACTGCTCACACAAACATCCCCAGAAAACTCAGTATCACCTGTCCATTCCAGTGGGCCAATACATCCAGTCTACACATGGCCGTGCGCATCAATGTGTACCATTGCCAAAAAATCTTTCAAATGTTTATGCCAGTTCCTCAATCAGTATGTGAGAAGCAAAAACAAATTCAAAATTAAACTACTACAAAATATGGATCCCTGTCCAGTGCACAAATGCACAGGACTACAAGGACATTCATTAGCCTGCATTTCTGCAAAAGCACCTTCCACCATATCAAAATGATACCAACACACCATACAACTATAAGAAATCTGGTCCATAAACTGTACTATGCCAAACCTCCTGCTTTAGCACTACCCAACTTGAATAACAATCTTCTACATGGTACAGCCAAACAACTACGTGAAGAAATAGAGCATATCCACAGAAAATATTTTGGAATTGAAAGCCACCTACAAAGTGCAATAGATGTACAACAGACTACCAACAACTGTACAGGTGGCAACCTTCTATTACACACATACAAAAAAGAAATACTAAAGTTTAAAAGTACATCTGGTGAAGTACCCAACTATTTGTGTGTATGTTGACGCAGGAATTTTTATAAAAATAGCAAAAAAACTGTAGACATAACGTACAAAATAGAAGACAATGAAGATTGCAAATGGTTCCAATTAGCTCTCTATTTTATAGCAGAAATCACATACGAAATTACTGACCCCTTAATACTTTGCAGTTACTGCACTGCAAATCTTGCAAACAAACAAACACCTTCACGTACTATCACAAATAACTTGGAATTATTCCCATTACCAAAACCCCTGCAACAACACAACTTATATGAGAGAATTTTAATTCAAACAGTGCACCCAGTTCTAGCAATAATACGCCTTCAACCAAAAACAGCAAAACTACCTCCCTCTGAATTAGTGAAAGGCATTTGTGGCAAAGTAGTTTATTTGCCATTAGATCTCAAAGAAAATGTACACACTCTGGGAGTGCAACGTCCAATGAATCAATCTTTAATTATCTTAGTAAATGGTGTACCTACAAAAGACAAAAATAATTGGTAACAACTCGTGGACTTACATAACGTTAGACAAGCCCTGCAAAATCTAAAAGACAACAATGAATACTACAGAGAAATTAATATGGATGAAAACCTGAGGGAAACCACTGAAATAATTCAAGAGTCATCAGAAACTTGTCAATTTGAACTTCTAGATCCAGCTACAGAATCCAATATTTTAGGCCATTATACAATTCACCCTTTACACTCTAAAGACGCCATAGAGATGCACTGGAAACGTACCAAATGCGACAGGCCAAAGGATCTCCAATCAGCATATGGGTAAAAAGTATAGAAGCACGTGCCTTTCCTCTACTCTTTCCTACTGGCAAAGGAGGAAGATACAATGAGAGACCCACACAAATAACAGCATCAGAATACCGCTCTTTACAAATGTTTTCTGAAGATCTGAGATTCAGACAAATCATGGAATACATATTCCACCTTCTCTTTGAAAGTGAACTAGCAACTCTATGCACACACATTGAAATCAGGTGCCCATTTTCAAAATGTCAGCTATGGAATTACTACAAAAAGTTCAAGAAAAAGATCAGATTTGACAGTCAAGCATTACCAATCTTTTAGCAAACATGAGTGGTACAAATGATTACTGGTTCCCGACGTCACAGTGATGTACACACTATGATAAGAAACATTGGCCCACCCACTTGGTTTGTGACATTAAGATGTACACGATTTCCTACGCATAGTAAACAAAAAGAAAACAAACTTAGATATAAAAACACCAGGAGAACTCTGCTCCCTAGATCCTGTGAATGTATCAAGATATATCCATCATCATTTCATTGCTATGCTACACTTCATTTGTAATAAAACTGTTCCTCCCCTCAGAGAAGTGCAACACTTCTTTTGGAGAAAAGAATACGAAGCCAGAGGAGCACCACACATCCACATGCTTTTGTGGAATAAAGATGCACCTAAATTTGGTCAGGACAGTGATGCCACTGTTTTGCAGTTCATCCAAAAATGTGTCACTTGTGAAATCCCTTCACACACAGCATATAGTGACCTTCATGCACACATTTGACCATTTCAAAGACACAAATGTGGGAAATAAGGTTGCTGCAAATATAAAAACAAAGGAATATAATACACCAAATGCTGCTGTGGTTTCCCTAAACCAGTATCAACAACAGGTCAAGTAAACAACTTGATGTCTTCAGTTAGACATACTGTCAAAGTTAAATCACCTAAGAACACATATTACATAAAAAGAACAGAAGAATCAAAATACATCAATGATTACAATGCAATCATTGACCTCCGATGAAATGAAAACATAGATGTGCAGTATATTGCAGACAATTCCACTGCAGTTGCAGTATATGTCACAGCCTACTTAACCAAAGCAGAGAAAACATATCTTCAGGACCTCTGGGATGACATATCATCTGACAAAACACTATCACAGAAATTGTATCGCTTAGGCATAACAATGCTCTCTCATAGAGAATGAGGCTGCTGTGAAGCTGCAGACCATTTAACCGGTACTGCCTTGTATGGAAAATCTGACAATATAGTATGGCAAAGTCTTGGTCCTGCTAAATCTAGAAAAAGAGTTCTCAAATCATATGAGGACATAGAAACAGTAGCCAAAAATAATCCCAAAAGCCAAGACATTTTGAAAAACAATTTACTAGACATATACTACCCAAACAGGAATACCAATATGGAAACCATGTGTCTCTACCATGTAGCCCAAAACTTAACATACAAAAATATTTTTAAACCAGTTGAAACGAAAGTTAGATACAGAATAGTAAATTATGAAGGCAGTTTAGTGAAACTTAACAAACACAGCTTAATTAATCATATCAAATTGGCATTAAAAACTCCTCAACATAAAGGTCTGTATTATATGTCCTTGCAACAACTTTTTTAAACCATGGAGAAAAGAAGAAGAGTTACTAGATACGTATGACCCCTACAAAGATGCTTTCAGAGCAAATGAAAGCACTATAACAGCGTAAACCTTACACATTATTAAACAATATTGCAACATGAAGAAGAACTCCAGGCCCAACTAGATGTGGACTATCCTGACAGTAGTCAACCATCTGTAACAGGAAGCCAAGAAACACTTGGACAGTCACTAATAGCAAATGAGGCAGAATTAGCCATGACAGAAGTAGAAAACAATCATGTGTCAGTATGAACTATCTACAGAAGTCTTTGCTGTACTGAAATCACAACTAAACAATGAGCAGCATAGCATTTTCCAAGAAGTAACAAAGCAAATTGAACATGGTGTAAAACATGAAAATAGAATCTGTACCTGCCAAGATTACAAACCTATACTGCTATACGTGAGTGGTCAAGCTGGTTCAGGCAAAACATTTTAAATCAAAATCATCAGCAAGTTCCCCGAACAATTGACAAACAGCAAACTGTCACCTGCCCCCACAGGTTTAGCTGCCTACAACATAGGAGATGTCACTTTACACCGATTACTACTCCTTCCAGTAGAACACCCAAACAAATTAGACTATTACAAACTTTCTACAGAAGCTGCAATGGAACTACGCAGAGTTTCCAAACAAATGAAAATGCTGCTAATAGATGAGGTGAGCATGGTCTCCAACCTAATGTTGGCTTTGATTCCACCCAGACTACAAGATGTCCTCAAAACAGACTACGAAGAGCTCTTTGGAGGAAAACACATTATTGTTTTTGGAGATCTTCTTAAATTAACACGAGTGAAAGCTAAACCTATTTCTAAACAAACTGTGCCATAAAACTCTTGCCAGCGTAGGAAATGTCAACCTTTGGTAACATTTCCAATACAGATAATTAACTGAAAATATGCATCAGTCTGCAGACCTCACATGCGCCAACATTTTAAAAAGTATTAGAGTTGGTGTACTATCTCAAGAAGCACAATCTATATTAAAAACCAGGCGCATCCATGAACTCTATGGTCATAGCTCATGTGCTACTGATGTCATGGAACAATTTGTACACACAAATTTCAATTGTATGTCATTGATGCCAACTCTTGCAAACTGTTCAAAATTTAATGAAATCATGTTAAAAAAACAAATGCAACCAATAGTTCAAAGTGCCTCCACAGACAAACTGGACGTACATGGTATGACTGTACCCATGTGTCAACAAGCCACAACAAGGCTAAACACCTTGGAAAACTCTATCTCTAACACAGCTGGTTTGGAGAAAATCTTAAAATTATCTTTAAACTGTAGAGTAATGCTCAAACATAACCTTGACATGGAGCAACGACTAGTTAATGGAGCACTTGGTACAGTTGTTGGCTTTCAAACATACCCACGTGACAACAACATTCAGTTAATCAATATTCTCTTTGAAAAACTATATGACGTTAAAAGGATAGCACTCTCAACAGCCTGCTTCCTTCTTTCCAAAGACATGTATGTATGCAAAGAACAATTTTCTCTAACTCTAGCATATGCAGTCACCATTCACAAATCACATGGTCTTACCTTAGATAGAGCAGTGATAGATATTGGTAGCACAGTTTTTAAAGAAGGCATGAGCTATGTAGCACTATCACACTTACGTACACTTGACAGACTATTTCTAATCAACTTTGATGCAAGTAAAGTAAATGCTGATATTTCTTGCACTCTAGAATACAATAGACTGTGTTCACTCTACACTTCCCCATCTAAAAACCTATTCTGTGCTGTAAAAAGCAAAATGTGTCACACTCAGCCCCTGTTCTCACCTGTTTGCCCTTGGTGGTCTTCTTCTTCGGAGATCTTTCAGTGTTCAGGGATGTCCGGCATTTATACAGGTAAGGGCGATGATCTTCCGTATCCAGCGAGGGACCCTAGGCAGACTCGGAAGGAAACAGGAGATCAGGATTTCAGGATTTTAGGAGGTAGGAATCATGTAGTCTATGTCCGGAATGAAGCGTGGAACCAGGAAGGAAATGACTCAGTTCACAGAGGACAGGGAAATAGCTGCGAGCGTGGGAAAAACGGGTGGTTTCCAGGAAGGAAGGAAAGAGTGGCCACAGGCGGAGGCGAAGGCCGCACTTAGAACTCCAGGAAGGGAGAGGAGGAATGAATATTGGATGGTTGATACAAGGAGAAGGAAGGAAACAGCGAGCACACTAGCCACAAACTCGAAAGGGAGCGTTGAGACGCGTAGCGCCGTGGGGGCCTGCCCGTTTTCTAGGAAGCCAGTGTTCCTGCATAAACGCTGGACCGCTACGTGTCTGAGCCGCCGACCATGTTGGGAGGATCGCGGCTCCAATGTTGCAGTGCACCATGGACCAGGAAGCCAAAAGGGGCGTGATCGGCGAATCATGATAGCATGCCCCCTCCTGAACCTTGCTCCACCGGGCTTGCCTGGATGAGTTAGATGGAACCTCTACACCAAACGAGGGCCATTCATGTGGGAGACAGGTTCCCATGTTCGTTCGATGGGGGGATATCCTTTCCATTCTACTAAGTATTGTGGCCGACCTCTTCTATATCTAGAGTCACATATCCTGGAAACCTCAAATTCAATCTGATCATTGACAATCATAGGGTTAGGGCGATGAATGGATCTGGTGGATTGGTTATAAGGCTTGAGCAAAGAAGTATGAAAAATGGGATGTATCTTCTTCGAGGTGTCTGGTAACAATATGCCACAGGGTTGATAATCTCTTTGATAGAAAAGGGTCCATAGAATTTGGGGGCCAGTTTATTAGGTTGTAGATGTCGAGGCAAAAGTTTAGAATATAGCCAGACTTGGTCACCAATTCCATACATGGGACCAGGTCTCCGTTTAGCATCAGCATGTCTTTCGACATTCATCCTTGACTTTTCTAAATGTTCTTTTACATCTTTATGTATAGTGACCAGTCTGTTAATCCAGAAATCAACCGATGGAACCTGGGTGGAATGAGGTAGGATTGTTGGTAGGACAGATGGATGGAAACCTGGACTGCAGAAGAAGGGGCTTGTTTTGATGGTGGAGTGATCAGAATTGTTATAGGCAAATTTGGCAACTGGAATCAAAACTGACCAATCATCCTGGACCTTGGCTGAAAAACACTGCAAATATTGTTCTAGGGTCTGATTCACTTGCTCTGTTATTCCATTAGTCTGGGGGTGGTATCCAGAGGACAAGGCACGTTGAATACCTAACATGTGAAATAGGTATTTCCAGAATTGGGAAATGTATTGAGGACCACAGTCTGAAATGACCTTGGAAGGAAGACCATGCAGCCTAAAGATGTGATTTAAAAATATTCCTGCCATTTCTTGTGCTGTTGGCAATTTATACAAGGGGGTGAAGTGAGCCATGTCGGTGAATAGATCGATAGTAACCATGATGGTAGTGAACCCCTTGGAAGGGGGCAATTCCAGAATGAAGTCGGTAGCGATTACTTCCCAAGGACGCTTTGGCAAAGTAGGCTGATGGAGAACACCTACAGGTTTTCTGTTATCACTCTTATTCTGACTGCAGACAGGGCAGGTTTGGACATAAGCCCTTATGGCGTGGATCATGTTAGGCCACCAGAACTGTCTCTGAATGAGGCGAATAGAGGCAGTAACGCCTCGATGCCCGGAATGGAAGTTATCATGACAGAGGTTTATGACCTTGGTTCTCAATTCTTGCGTGGGTACCGCCAGTCTCTTATCAGTGAAGAGGTAGCCATCTTTCGCGACTAGGGTCCATTGGTTTGTCTTGATGTAATCTTTCCAGAGATCAGAAGGTGGTTTTGCTGCACGGATATTTTCCAGAAAGGAGTTGGCTTGGGCCACAAAAACCGTGTCAGGAAACATCTTCGGGAAGGCGCGGGCTTGAACCGGCTTGTAATCAGGGCGCCTGGATAGTGCATCAGCGATTACGTTGTTAGTACCAGGGACATGGTGTATGCGAAACTGATACTGAGCAAAGAAAAAGGCCGAACGAGCTTGACGACTGTTCCTGCACTCTAAGGATTGCAGGATCTGCAGGTTTCTATGGTCGGTTCGCACTTGGACAGAAATTTTGGCACCCACAAGCAAATGGCGCCACTCTGTAAAAGCTTGCGGATGGCGAGAAATTCCTTCGCCATAACTGAGTAGTGGGTCTCGCTGGGAGTTAGTGTTCGGGACAGGTAAGCGATGGGATATACCGCCTTATCCTCAGATTCTTGTTTTAGTACAGCTCCAATCGCATGCTCTGATGCATCAGTTTCTACCAGGAAGGGTTTATTGATATCCGGTTGTGCCCGGATGGGACCTTGGGTAAATCTTCGTTTTAACTCCTGGAAGGCTGTCTCTTGGACATCTGACCAAATGAGGGGAATGTCTTTCTTTAATAATGCTACTATCTGGTGTACAATATCTGAGAAGGTTGGAATGAATTTCCGGTAAAAATTGGCAAGTCCCAGGAAGGATTGAATCTATTTCACTGTTGTAGGGGCTGGCCATGAGAGAATGGTGTCGACCTTGGCGGGATCCATTTCTGTCCCCTTGGAACTCAGAATGAAACATAAATAATGAACAGTTTGGGCATGGAATATGCATATTTCTGGTTTGGCCAGGAGTTTATTCTCTCGTAGATGTTGTAAGACTGATGTCACATGTTCCTGATGTAACTGGGAATCATTGGACTAGATCAGTATGTCATCCAGGTATACTATGACAAAGAGAAACAGCATATCTGAAAAAACTCTGTCCATTAAATGTTGAAAAACCACAGGGGCGTTGGCAAGACCAAATGGCATTACTAGGTATTCAAAATGCCCAAAGGGGGTCCTAAAGACGGCCTTCCTCTCATCGCCATTCTTAATTCAGATGAGATGGTAGGAGCCCTGTAAATCGGGTTTAGTAAAGATTACAGCACCTCGGACCGCTTCCAGTATGTCGGAAATGAGCAGCGGGGGTAAGGATCCTTAAGGGTTCATTGGTTAAGGCCTTGATAGTCTAGGCATGGTCAAAGTTCCTTGGTGTCCTTCTTGGGCATGAAGAACAAGGTGGCACCGGCTGGAGATTAGATAGAAGGTCGAATGGTTCCATTAGCGAGATTGGTATCCAAGTATTCCCTTAATGCCTTTTTCTCAGGTTCGGAAAGGATAAACATTCTTCCAAACGGTATCACTGCAGAATCTTCTGTATCGATGGCACAACCTTCTGGTCGATGAGGTGGTAAAGATTGGACAATGGCTGTCGAAAATACATCTGAGTATTGTTGGTAGATCTCGGGTACTTGGGCAATGTTTGAAATACAAATGGATGGTTGTTCGAGGGTCTGGGTTTCCATAGATAAGGTCTGCACCGTATTCCGGGATAAGCAATGAGACAAGCAGAATTCAGAACCTAGAAATAGTATCCGGCTGCCCAATTGATATAAAGGTTGTGTTTTTGTAGCAAAGGCATTCCCAGAACCATGGGGTAGTGTGCTGCCTTGATGACATCAAAAAAAAGCATCTCCTGATGGTTGTTTATTGAGAGTATTAACTCCAAGGTTTGCTGGGATATGGGTCCTGAAGACAGTGGTTTCCCATCATTTCCTTCAACAGCTTGGATAGTTTCTTTGGATTTTCGAGGAATGTTGTGCTTCAAGGTCCATTCATTGTCCAAGAACATTCATTCCCATGGCACCGCAGTCCACTAGAGCCAGGATAGAATGAGTTTCCTTATTGGTGGTTGAAAGGATCTTTGTAGGACCACCAAAGTGTTCAATCGGGGAGAATTCAAGGAAGGAACAGAAGCGGAGCAAGTATGTAACTCCCGAAGCTGGGCTCCGCTCAAGATCGGGAGCTGGCGTTTCTCGAACACCTGGGTGGAGCTATAGGACAATTCCTTACGAGATGTTTATCTGAGGCACAATACATACAGAGTCCAGTATTGATCCTACGCATTCTTTCCTGTGAAGATATCGGGCCTTGTAAGGAGCCCAATTGCATAGGTTCTGGATCAGGAGAGTGCTGTGTAGTCCTTTCCCTTGGGCAAGGCAAATCCATGGAAACCTTCGGAGAAGCAGTCTTTGTCTTCCTTTTCTTTGCCTTCCTTTCCTGGATGTGAAAGTCGATTTGGAGGGACAAATCTATTAAAGCCTGGAAAGAACTTGGACGGGCAACTCTGGCTGGTTCGTCCTTGATTTCGTCATTTAACCCTCTCCGAAACAAGGTGAAACTTGCCTCTTGGGACCACTCAGCCTCTTTAGCCAATTGCTTAAAGCGGGTTACATAAGACATCATGTCTTGGTTCCCTTGTTGAAACTCCAGGAGCTTCTCCTGAGCACTGTAGACTTGTTCAGGGCGGTCAAACTAGGTTTTAAAGGCTTCTACAAATCCATCATTATTGTCCAGGAGTGGGTCTCCCGCATTCACCAATGGAGTTGCCCATGCCAAAGCATTGCCGAGAGATGCGATATTATGAATCCCACCTTGGCCGGGGTGTAGAAAAATAGTAGGGTTTAAATGTGAAATGCACCAAACAAGAATCAAGGAAGGATCGCAGTGTTTTGCAGGAACAATCATATTTGTCCACTATGCCCCCTACCAGGGCACTTTCCTGGAACGCCGAGTCTCTTGAGAGCACAAGTTGTTTTAGCGCAGCATTTTCAGCTTTGAGGTTTTTCACCTCTGTGGTCAATTCTTGCATTCCTCTCAGGAGGTCCTGGACAGCAGCCTCCATATTGAACTCTGTCTCAGGTTTTGGGCATCGCAAACCGTCACATTCAGCCCCTGTTCTGACCTGTTTGCCCTTGGTCATCTTCCTCTTCGGAGATCTTTCAGAGTTCTGGGATGTACGGGATTTATACAGGTAAGGGCAATGATCTTCCATATCCAGCGTGGGACCGTAGGCAGACACTGAGAGAAACAGGAGATCAGGTTTTCAGGAGGTAGGAATCCTATGTCCGGAATGAAGCGTGGAACCAGGAAGGAAATGACTCAGTTCGCAGAGGACAGGGAAATAGCTGCGAGTGTGGGAAAAACGGGTGGTTTCCATGCAGGAAGGAAAGAGCTGCCACAGGCAGAGGAGAAGGCCGCACTTAGAACTCCAGGAAGGCAGAGGAGGAATGAATATCGGACGGTTGATACAAGGAGAAGGAAGGAAACAGCGAGCAGACTAGCTGCAAACTCCAAAGGGAGCGTTGGGACGCGTAGCACCACAGGGGCGTGCCCATTTTCTAGGAAGCCAGTGTTCCTGCTTAAACGCTGGACCGCTACGTATCTGAGCTGCTGACCATGTTGGGAGGATTGCGGCTCCAATGTTGCGGTGCACCATGGACCATGAAATCCAATAGGGGCGTGAACAGCGAATCATGACAAACGTTGTAAAAGAAAAATACTTCAGACTCAATGGGCCTCATTACGACCCAGGCGGTAAGTTACCGCCTGGGCCGTGACTTTACCACCATGGCGTAAACTATGTTTACGCCATGGTGGTTGGCGGACTTACCGCCCCATTCCGAGGTCGGCGGGGCGGTAAGTCCCCAATCCCCATTTACCCTTCCCCATTCCCATTTTTGCCCCATAGGGCATAATGGGAGTGGGGAAGGCGTTAATTACGCCACCGTAAATTACGGTGGCGTAATTAACTCCATGGTACCTTAGCGCCATGGATTTTAACACCTGCTAAAAGCAGGTGTTAAAAGCGCCATGGCGCTAAGGGACCTCGTAGTTGGCGGTAAGGGGTCGGCGCAGCTAACGCTGGCGTTAACCCCTTACCGCCAGGGTCGTAATGAGGCCCAATCTATGCAGAATATCACAGCAATTCCTCCCAAGAAAGTGAAAGAAGCTAATACTTTATAAAGTACCACAACCAAAGAAGAATCTACTGCTCAAAGTAACGCAACTACCTCTTCAAAGAAGTGACGCATACTCCCAGCAAATGATCTGGACACAGAACTGTCAGGTCCATTCAAATTTTCAAATATAACTGGTTTAAATTGCTACGCAAATGTAGCAATAAATATTCTATTGCAATTGTCACCAATTATTGACAACATTTACTTACATGGCACAGACCAAATGTGTTTACAAATGTTAGTCCTTCATAGAAATGCAACCAACAATCCTAACAACAGTTACAGGGCCTTATTACACGGACGGCGGTAAGGGTTAACGGTCACCGTTTATGGCAACGGTGACCGTTAACCCTTACCGCCGTACTTCGAGGTCCCTTAGCGGGTTGGTGCTCTAACGCCTGCTTTTTGCAGGCGTTAAAAACCAACCCGCTAAGGGACCTCGGAGCTAATTACGGCACCGCAAAATTGCGGTGCCGTAATTAGCGCCTTCCCCATTCCCATAGAGCCCTATGGGGCAGAAATGGGAATGGGGAAGGGCAATGGCGGAAGGGGGATTTACCGCCCCACCGACCTTGGAATGGGGCGGTAAATCCCCTTACCGCCAAGGCGGTGCCGGTAATTTACCGGGATGGTCCAGGGTGCTAATAGCACCCTGGATCACCGCCTTCCGTGTAATGAGGCCCACAGTGTTTCTGGAATAAGGCGGGAATTGGACTACTGTGCTGGAATGGTCAAATTCACTATAAACTCAAAAGAAGATGCACAACAATTTTTAATGTACTTGCTACAAGTACTAGCAAACAAAAATATACCTATAAATGAAATCTTCCAGATTTCATACTTGTGGAAACATACATGCACTCTTTGCAGGCTTGTAGTACAAAATGAAGTTCCTAATGAACGTTTCGTGTATGTATCCATACCTAACTGTGAATCCATTCCATTTCAGCAACTTGTACAAAATGCAAATCATGGCAGATTATGTACTACCTGCAATTCCGAGAATCGTTCCACCTTACAAATACAGACACATAGTAAATACGTAATAGTAATGCTTTTACGTAATAATGCAGATGGTACCAAAAACAACTGCAAGCTGACTGGATTCACACATGAAGCCTCATTACGACCCAGGCGGTAAGTTACCGCCTGGGCCGTGACTTTACCACCATGGCGTAAACTACGTTTACGCCATGGTGGTTGGCGGACTTACCGCCCCATTCCGAGGTCGGCGGGGCGGTAAGTCCCCAATCCCCATTTACCCTTCCCCATTCCCATTTTTGCCCCATAGGGCATAATGGGAGTGGGGAAGGCGTTAATTACGCCACCGTAAATTACGGTGGCGTAATTAACTCCATGGTCCCTTAGCGCCATGGATTTTAACACCTGCTAAAAGCAGGTGTTAAAAGCGCCATGGCGCTAAGGGACCTCGTAGTTGGCGGTAAGGGGTCGGCGCAGCTAACGCTGGCGTTAACCCCTTACCGCCAGGGTCGTAATGAGGCCCATGGTCAAGTATCACTTGGTAAGAAAACCTTCACAACAATAGGTATAATCTACCACGCAGGAACCACAACCAATGCAGGTCACTACACTGCATATATAAAAAAGAATTGTGGATGGTTCGTATGTAATGATACTACCATTATTCTAAAACAGAGATTACCAGCAACACATGTACTTAATATTCTTAAAACCAAATTTAATAACTAATCTGTGTATGAGCATAAACAAAACTTGAACTTCAAAACTATAGCCAGTTAGAATACGCCAACAGTTATCTAACACGCAAACAGATAAATGAATACCACTAAAATGAAACAAGAAATAACCAATTAGAATATGCCAACAGGTATCTAACTGCCCCAAAAATCTGCAACAAGGCAACAGATGGAAGAATACCACTAAAATGGAAAAAGAAATAAACATATATTATATACCAACAGTTATCTAATTGCAACAGTACTACCACCACTTCCAAATCAAACATTACACACCTATTGAATTCCTCTTATTGAAATCAGTCAAAGAAATGTATCGTACCACAACGTAGAAATTAACGAAGAGCATTTCCTCCTAGCTTGCCCACTACATACTTACATCAGGAGGATATATCTGAGACCAAGGTTTTTCTTGTTTTTTTCGATTTGCCACCACAACCGAACCCATGGTTTTTGTAGAAGGTGCAATGATGCTGCAAATGTATTTTCTGTTGCAAAATTCCTCTATAGATCATGTTTGAAAAGAGCCACACGACTGAGATCAATGAACGGTATAGTGAAATCAATGGAATAGTTGGCTGTCTACTTGCATTGATATTATGGTTTCACCATGTCTATCTTGGTGTAACAGGACCCATATAATGAGATCATTAAGGACAGGTTAATAACTGTGCTTTCCATATGTATGTGCTTACCTTTATAATGCACACATACTTGTGTGTTCATGATGTTGATATTGCCTGATATTTTATTAATGCATAGTATGGACCGCTGAAAAAAGAAGCTCAATGGCTATTGTAACATTACAGGTTTTAGCTTAAGTTCATGAACTGCTTTTTTCCTTTGATGTATATGTTGTGTACTATAGTTGTTGCTATAGTTTCTACTTCTATGCAGCCACATCATGAAGGGGTTGCCAGGGGTTGCACCTGTGACCCCTGAGGTATCCCTTGCTACCCCTGTGGTCTCGCTTGCTACCCCTACTGCTACCCCTAACCTTATTGCTATCTGGGCCATGTGGCTCTTTGTTTCTCACCTAGCTGGCTTTCTTGTTCAGGTCTCTTAAAATAAAAAATAAAAACAGGGGTTTTCCACAAGTGTACCACCTTGAGCCATAATTTCGAGACTCAATAAACGTTTATTTCAGGCAGACTTCAGGGGATGAGTCATTGATTTAGTCTGTTCTTAAACACCTCAAATTCACAATGCAGAAAAAAACGTCCAAAAAGCATTTTGAGTAGAATACGAATTAATTTCGGACTATGTATTTTGCTTTTTGCAGGTTGCAGTTAAAACATGTTTTTTTCTGCTCTTGTCTCTGTTATGATCATCACAAGACATCCCATCTCGGTGTCCTAAAAGCATGTGCACAGTGTAGAAATGTTTGACCATAGCACATAAAGTGGTCTTTGATTTCATTGTGCCTTGTTGTAATGTGTCTATCTTTCCTATATGCATGGCATGCTGTTAACGATGTTTGATTGGATGCCTTATGTAACGAGTGTCCAGAGTAGGGGATGCCATGTGAGGCCAACCTCTGAAGCCTGAAAAGTAGATCCACGCAGACTTGACTTTTGACCAACTTTGCACCAGACCTGCAGATGAACTGGCCTGCTGTTAAATCTGTTCACAGTTTAATGGTATCCATTACAGAGTGTAATTTGCTTTCTGACTTTGAGCACATTCAGACATGTAATTGGACATTTTACTATAGATGGTAAAATAGCTATAGCCAGTAAGATAGCTTAGTGGGTGAAGCGTTTGCTGCAGCGATGCGTGTGTGTGATCAGCAGGTTGCAGGTTTCAATCCCGGCAAGGCCAACATAGCCTTTCATCCTTCTGAGGTTGATAAATGAGTACCTACCCAGGTTGGGTTGGGTGATATTGTATATATACGCGTTCTATATGAAGGTTAAAAATAAGTGTTATATAACACCACATCATTTGGCCTTGGACGTCTGCTTGCATTCAGAGTAACTTGGTAACATGGGCCTATACACACTGATATTAACGATACATATGGTGATTCATTCTTGTATAAAATGTATATACAGTGCTATTGTAACCATATTTTTTGTAGTGTACTTAGGAACAATGCTATATGATGCCACTTATTGTTTTGTCAAGGGGTGAAAGGCCGTGTTCCATCACTTCCCATGATGTCACTTCGGGGTGGGGTCAATGACATCACTTCTTGTGAGGTCATCAGAGGTCAAGGGACACCTGATGTCACTTCCACTACCCCTGGTTGTCAGTGAAATGGCGTCCATGCTTCTATGGTGTTCAAAGTGTTTTTTACTGAATGGCTAGCAATGTCCCATACACATTATGTATGTCTAATCTGTAAGTGATTTCAATCCGGCACTTCACCTAAGTCAACACCTAGCGTGTAATGCACAACTGAGATCCTTATTTATTTGTGTCTAAAAGTTATTTTATTCTGAACGATGTACCACTCATATCACACCCCCCTCCTGGAACCCACCTGGTCACACTGAACCATGAATCAGGCTGGTTTGCAAAGTTATAATATTTATTTATGTAATTAAAATGTATCACAATATGTTTAATAGGTATATATGTTTATACAATATGTTTAGTAGGTACCAATGTGGTGATGTAACACTAAACAATCTCTTTAATCACAAGGAGTAATAGTGAGCAAAACAATTCAGCACAGAAACAATACTTTTGTGTGTGTTCAGAACAGATAGCAGTGTGGTTCCTATTTCCCCCTGCACACCCCTCAACCCCCCGATAGACAATGTAAAGAGATAGGAGGAGAGAACAGGTTGCAGGAATGGCACAATTCAAACAATGTATCAATCCCAATTTCCCCCCAGCAACACAAGAGAAAAACAGAAATGATTGGCAAGCTGTCAAAATGGTTTTAAAGTTATCTGAGAATGGAATATGCAAAAACAGTAAATATGGCTTAAATTGCTGAAATTGTTTAAATTCTTAGAGGAGCTGCTTTGTATAGTTACAGACAAACACTAGCAATGATTTGGTACTAAAAAACAATGTGAAATCTTAAAACTGAGGTTGGAAGCAATCAAAAGCAGTTTTACACGTGTCAAAAATATCCTAAACGAAAATTTGCGATTACGGGAGAACCGTATGGATTGGGGATGCGGTTCTAAATCCAAATTAAAGCGGTCGATGTTAGCTACAATCAGACATTATAATTCTGTTTCTAGCACAACAATTGAGGAAGTAATGGATGTTTTAGTGGAGGTTGTTTTTTTCAGATAGGCGCAAGAATGGGAAAACAGGAATGCACTTTTAAAAGACAAATGGGATTTCTTATACTAGATTATGACTATAGAAAAAGATAATGCCACACATGAATCTCCACAGTCTGGGCCAGGGACCCTTCACGTGGTGGATACTCACTTTCTGGGATTCAATTTATTTATTCACAACACTAATGATTTATGATTTTAGAAAACAAATGAGAGAAAAGTTCTGACAATTCAAAAATACTCCTAACACTACCGGTTCTGAATACAAGAGAGGATGGGCTTAAGACAGGGATTACTATGGACAGTACATATGCTAGTGACACAGTCCTAACTGTATTGGGTCTTTTGCTTCTGGTAATAATTCTTTTCAGCAGGAAAGCAGTACAGCACAGCCCGGCTGTCTATTTTGTTCCCCTTAGATTTCTGGGGTTGGTTCTGGAATTTTAAGGCCTATCTGAAAATGGTTCAGCTATATGATGGGCCTTTCTGCTTTCCAAGTTTCTGGAGTATGGAGCAAGGAAGATGGATGGTTCTCCTTCAGGGTGCTCTGCCAGCAATCGGTTTGTGGGTGAATCTGTATGTCCTTTTTCATTCCTGAGCTGTCTCTATTTATGCTTATGATAAAGGGGTGTGTGTGCTGGGTTATCCTAAGCACGCCCCTTGCTAAGGATTGGTCTGGGTCGCCCCTCTTTCTTGATAGGAGAAGAACAGTGTGTCATCATGATGATGTGGTTTTACAAAGCCTAGGGTCCACCCCTCACCTCTTGATCACAAAATCTACTTTTGGTACAATACATATTTACAAATGTGCAACCTCTATAACAATGACATATATAGATTACATATTTTGTGTAGCAGATACTCCTCCAAACCTCGTCGCTGTAAGATCTTGTGTCTGCATTTTACAGAATGTTGCCCTTTTTGTGCGGAACACAATGTCCAATTTCAGAGAATATTTCCACAAATGTGCACATTGAATATGGGCATAAGTGTATGAAGTTTCATGCTTCTATCAAAAATACATTTTGCGTGCTATCACAATTTCTGCCATTTCTCCCTAGAACATGTCACAGAGTTCTGGCGCCTTTTCACCCGTGCATCCAGAAATCACATTAACAATGCTGTTATTTCTATAATTTTCACAATTTTACATAGTAAGTTATATGTATTTAAACAAACTGTTCTTTGTGAATGTCCAGCCACAGGTGGCTGTTTGTCTCTGACTCCTTCTTCTCCCTGCAGCTCAGAAGCAGTCTCCTCCCAGTTCCTCCTGGGCCCCAGGACATTTTACAACCCTTCACACTTAGCCTTCCTTTGACTGGAGGAAGTCCATTGTCTTCTTCCCCTGGCAGACCAAATTCTTCTCCCACCCTATAATCATCACATAGGTGTGATTTCCTGGAGGAGAGAGAGGCTTGGCCTCTGTGGGGGAAGCTGGTATACTGGTTTGGTGGCTTTGAGTCAGGCTTAAATCCAAAAGTTATTTCTGTTGCATTTTTTTCTTGGTTTAAAACAAACTTGTAATTTCAAAACAAGCAGCTAGAACACTTATTCCAGATTCTAAACCATGGGATTAAACAGTCACAACCTAGGTTACTCTCAATAACAGGTCACTTAGATTTCAGACATTAGATTTCAGTTGTGTAAGTTTACAGTTTTAATGTAGGCTTCTGACAGCAGTCATTCAGGCGGCTGAGGGTAAAGTGCCCAGATTTTGACAGATCCCACTGGCAGGCACTTTGGCTGTGGATGTATTTATGAAAAATTCAGCTTTTCAGGATATTGCAATTTGACAATGATTTCTTGAACTCAGTGAATTGTGACACCCAGCTTGAATATTGGATGTTTGTGGATGTTTTGTACCGGCATTCTGCAGTTTCAGCAACCAGGAACAAGGATTTCAAAGCAAGATTTTGGATTTCTTTCAGCAAAGCACTGCTTTTCCCTCTGTGTTCCATTTTTACTTGTTGGGCAGCCCAGTGACATGTTGTAAAGCGCAATTTCCATAGGTTTTGGCACGCACAAGGGTTTTGTGGCCATTTTAGGATTTTTGGCACCATCAGAACACAGGGATGCCGCACGGCAGAGCAAAGTGGGTCAATACATCCCACAAAATGCAAAGTCAAAGGATAAGACTGTAAAAAGCCCACCGATCTTTATGATTCAATCGTAAAAGCATACAAAAATATATTTTTAAAACAAAAGAAATAATAATAATAATTCTTCAGTATTGAGGGATCATGAAGGTATTGCAGTACTCACCCTTCTTTTTGCCCTTTTACTCCAATTCCAATCTATGCTCATTCAGTTTCCCTTCACTTCTTTACATGTTTCTTAGGCCCTTCAAAACTTGCTTTGACTGTGTTGCTACCATGTTATGAATGATAAAAATGTCACATTTGTTTACAGGAATACTCCGCCCTATTTGCTTACTTCTTCAAACATGTATCTCTTTCTTAGCTTATCTCCAGAACAGTTCAGAGAGCACAGTCCACAATAAGTTCTCTTATTTGCTTTTTCTGGTTTCTTCCTAGTGTTTGCAGTGGTCTGTAGGTTAATTGCTGTTTATTAGGATTTACTTGCATTGTCAACTTCACAGTATACTACTAGTGGACATTTAGGTGAAAGGGAAATAACATACCGTATGATACTACTTGCACAATTTGTGCCATTCCTAACTTCATCCAAGCTACAGATTAATTCAAAGCAAACCAGTGGATTTGAGATTGCATACACCCGGTTCTACAGGAATGACTAAAGCAAGATGTGTTCAGCATTAAGTGTAGCACACTTCACACACTCGAGGAATTTTGAATAAAGATTTGGAATGGCAAAAAAAGAAATATGAAGGGATGCCTAGTAGTGACAGGGACAGGGGGAAAGGACATTTGAAAAATCTTCCCAAAAATACTTGGTTTGATGCAAAATATTTTCATCATGTGATAAATGTGACAGTTGCACAAATGAATAATGTACTCTAAATATCTCTTGTGTTTAGATCACATAGTCCACAGAGCATTCCTGGCCTCTGCATCCCTCTTTGGGACATGCTACCACTTACAAATAAGTGCATATGATACCGATTGGGATACAGCAGTATACATTTGTCTGGTCTTCTTACACTTGATCGCGTCATACTACGAGACAATCAGTTCAACCTGTATTGCGCCTCTTAAAGTCAATGCTTTCCAAATTAGTGGTAATCACACTTATGACAATGAAATCAGAGTTCTTACCTCGGGGGATATAACCTTTAACGCCAGCATTCTTTTACTGCGATCCTTAAATTATGAGCTTAGGGTCCTTAAATCAAACCACTTTGTATGTATTCATTAAGGGCTTGTGCACGGCATAGCTCATTTGCTTGTCATGTTTGCAAATCTGATTACTGACCTTATAAGATCTTATAAGATAAATTGGATGCATGGGATGTATTCTCGATTGATTAGCCTAACCTTAAGGCAAGCATGATGATTCCATTGGCATAATGGTATTTTTGATGGGTTTTGTATAGAAATGCCAGGAAACCTGCATAAAGAGCATTGCAGTATTCCAGCCTTTTGATTATAACAGTGTCTATCACCATTTTTTTCAGTTGGCATGCAGAGTAGATGTTTGGGTGAATTTCATTTGTCGCCGATATTACCATGACACTCGCTGGTGAATTACTCAGAGATCAATATCTGGGAGGAATTCTGAGTTGTTACATTCCTTGCTTTTAATAGGGACTATTTCCCTATTGAAGGAGGGAAGAGGGTATAATGAAGTGTAAACCTGGATGAAATTCATAAAAAGCAAAATGTGCGGAACTTAAATCTTTTTCGGTGAAATGTGTTCTAAGCAGCCAGTGTACAATGCGTTTTTAGCACAGTCTAGTCCCAGGTCAAACTCTCCGAATGTTTCCACGGTTTCTCACAATGAGTTATGGTAAAATTGGGTGCCTTAGCTCTAGGCCCTTGATGTCTTCAAACTGTGGGGCACGCCACCCCAGTGGAGCATCCCACAGGGGGTGGGGGGCTTGAGAGCCCAGCATGAAATGTGTAAAAAATAAATAATAACATATTTTTTAGATTGTAGGAAATTAGCAGGGGAGACTCACATGGTCGGACACTAGCATACAACTGTCTCAGGCACCAATGAAAAAGTGGCACACATTTGAAAATGGATATTCATACCTTTAGTCACATACTGTTTGAATAGTACCCAAGGGTTTTTTTTGTTAAAATGTAAGCAAATTGTGATATTTAAAGAATATTTATTCAGTAACAATGATCAAAACTACTAGCTGCATAGTGAAGTAACTAATCAAACTGGCCCACTTTGGCCAAAAGAGTGGCCCATTTTGACTGGCCGACACTAGCATTTGCATTTTTGGTACAGGCATTGCCCTATTGCCCTATAGGCCAGCCCAAGCCTGGCCGCTCATCCAAAAGGGGCAAGGCGGCATCCATCCAGTGGTCCCCTTACCCATTAGGGTAGAGCCGAGGAGCCAGCCTAATGAAGCACTGAGCACTCCCTTAGCTGTGTTTTCCAGCTGAGGGAGTGCTCCTGTTTCCCTTTGACACTTCAGTTCTGTTCCTCAGCCACACATGCTCAATGAGCCATGCAAGGCTGGGGCGTTTTGCTTTGCCAGCCCTACATAGCTCATTGGAAATGCTGGCTGGGGCACTGCATATTTTTATGTACGAGGGGGAGCTCCTGTGCCTCCTCGCACATATGGACAGATCAGCCTGGAGGGGGGCATTTCGGCACCCACACGCAGGCCCCTGCAGAAGGTATGTTTATGGTCATTTATTTTGTATTTGAATATGTGTATGGATGCATGTATGCTTGTGTTATGAGTGAGTGTAGGGTGATGGGTTCTCGTGTGAATGATAGAGTGATTACTGTGTGAATGTGTGTGTGTGTGTTTCATTAGGTCAGTTGAGCTCATTTTGGCAAGTGGAGGGTTGAGGGGGGGAAGGTGGGTTGTACAAGAAAGGCATTTTAAAAATGCCTTTGTTGCACAATCACCATACCGACCTGCCAAAATCAGCTCTCCTTCTGAGGCACTGTGGAGCCCAGGTGACACGGATGGTATTTTTTTACTGGATATCTATCATAGATATCCAGTCAAAAATACCATGGTTTTCCACTTGGCCCCCAAGACCCTGGCATACACACACATAATTCCTTGGCCCCCCAGAGCCTGGCATACAAACACATAATGTTGATTGTTTTAGGCATTGTGCGGCCCAGGGGACAGGGATGGTATCATTTTACTGGACAGCTATCATAGATGTCACTAAAAAAAATCATGCCTGACCCCTGGGCATCCCGAGTGCCAATTGCAAACTGTTTGGCTTTTTACCATTTAGAGTATGCTCTAAAATGCATTATTTTAACTCATTATTTAAAAAAAATGCATTGGGGAAAACCCCACAAACCACCCTTCATCGGTTTTGGGCTCCCTTGCTGCGCTTGGCCCCTATGGCATAACTGGTAGAAACATATATGGCCCTCTGCTTAACAAATTCACCAGCCGCTACTGGCCCTGGGACTGTGCTGGGAGAAGGATGGGGGAGCCCAGAGACTCTACTGGGAGTACGATGGTTGGGAGCAATGGGATAATGTTGGAGCAGGGTTTGGTGGACCCAGGGTCTGTTATGGATGGCGTGGGAGAGCACAGGGACTGGGCTAGGACTGGGATGAGGGAGTCCAGTGACTGTCATGGGACCATGTGGGGGAGCCAAGGGACGATACTGGGAGTAGGGTGCAGTGACAGTGCGCAATAGTTCATAGCCATTTCGACTTACTGTCCTTATGGCATATTTGGGGGTGATCGGCCTGCCCACATTTTGTTCTGGGGGGCCCAGGCCTAAAATGTTTGAAGACCAATGCTCTAGGGTGAAATCCTGGATGTATTCATCAAGTATGGTCCGTTACTCATAGCCCTAGACTCTCACAAAGGAAATTGTTCCGAGTTCCCTCAGACAGATGCCAGAAATGTCCTTAAAGACGTTTCAGGCTCCATAAAAGGCTTAGCTCACTTCACATTGTTTTCAGAGTTTTGATGCCCAGTCAAGCTTACACTCAGTTGTTGTTTGGTGCTTTCATAGAGTTTGGAGCAGAGCATTGTGTAGTTTTATGAGCTCGATTAATAATTAGGTTTTGTTTATATGATGTATGTGCAGTTTGTCTATGAATGTAAACTTTAACAATTGAAGTAAAGAATTGTAAAATACATAATTAGGTGTTTGTTTTGTGTAGTTTTATTTTTTTTCAATGTTTTTTCTTGTTGTCCATTTTGGCCCTTTATTTCTTAGTGTACAGTCAGTGTTTTATTAGACTGTCCTTTATAAAAAGGGGGAGAAGTCTCCTGTCCTCCAATTTACCACCCAAAAAACCAAATAAATGTGCTGACACTTTCCCACGTTTCCCTTTGTGTGTTTCAAGTTGTTGTCTCGTCTTCCCACCTCCTGTTGTGTTGGTTTGTCATTAGTGTAGTGTTGTGTATTTGATTTCCTTCCTTGTTTCTTGTTTTTCATTTCTCAAGGTGTTTTTGTTTCACACGGTTCTGTTTATTGAGGATGGCCATTGTATGTGTGAAAACATGGAAAGGGAAGATGGTGAGAGGAGAGGAGTGGGATCTGCATATACTCATTTAGACGGAGGAGGATTCCACCATGATTGATGAGGAGGGTTTACATTGTGCTTTTTATCAGTGTTGGTACATGATCTCAGGCCGAGAAACATTGCTGTACCCCTGATTTGGTGGGGGAGGCTGCAGATTCCTTGGGTGTGGTGGCAGGAGTAAGAGTGGGAGAGATGGCATAACAATCAGAGGAGACATGAACCAGTGCAAAGGGAAGCAGGGCCTCTTGTCAATACCTATGGAGGCAGGGCATATTGTGGATGCCATCATTGAGAGAGGGCCTGTTGTGGCACAGGATGGCATGCAGATGGAGTTGGAGAACATGTGTATTACTCATGTGCGAGGTTGGGGGAAGTTGCAGAAAGTACCATGGAGGAGAGGTATAGCAGGATAGCTTCTTTTTTTGTTGGGGGCCATAGCTGAGAAGTAAATGGTCCCCACCCAGAATGGCAATTATGTTGAGGCGGTCATTCAGGAGGAGGGAGGAGCCTGGGGGGAGGATCAGCTGATAACTTTGCATCAGCGGTGCAGCAGCAGGTGGCAGACCCAAATGAGGAGGAGGTTGTGGAGGGTGATAAGGAGAAGATCCCTGCATCTGTCACTGAGGATACCGACGTTTCCTGCATGGTAAAGGGCTGTAGGAGGAAAGTGTATAGAGGAAAGAGACATTGCCATTACTTTGGGGTGAACAGCAAGAAAAACGACCTTTTCCAGTGGCTTACTTTATGTTATTTTTTTTATTGAACATTTATAAAGCGCACTATACAGCAAAAGGTGTTTTAACATGCCACAAGACTAAATGGGGAGGGGAGCAGCGGAGATACACAACAATCATTGCCCTACTAGGCCTTGTGACATTCTGATCGTGCAAGTGCAAGTGCACTAACAAGAAGTGCAGTAGGGTGGAGGGGAGTGAGGGGGATGGGGGGCATAGGGTAAGTGAAAGGTCAGGGGAGGAGGCGTAAAGGGAGGATGAGGGGAACATAGAGGAAGGGCACAGGGGCTAGGAAAGTACTGGGGGAGACCAGGGGGGACACTGGCTAAGTGTGAGGAAGGAGGGGTGGACCAGACATAGGAGGGATGCCCAACCCAACGGGGGGAAAGTGCCAGGGGATGCCGGGGGCAGACCACCATCCAAGTTGTGGACAGGGGGTGGTCGGTCAGATGCGGGAGGTGAGCCAAACCCACCAGGCTAGTCAGGGAAGGGGGCCCAGAGGGGCAGTGCTGGTTTGGGAGGGTGCTGTTATAGACTGGTCAAGAGGGCCTGGTGCACTTTAAGGACCATGAGGGACCAGGCCACCAGTCGCATCAGTGGGGGAATTTGCAAGGGAGGGCAAGAGGGAAGGAGGTAGAGAAGAGCAGGGTCTTGAGAAGCTCCTGGAAATTAAGGTGGTCCGGCTCAAGTCTGAGTGGGGCAGGGAGGCCATTCCAGAGGGAGGCACCTGCTGGAAAGAGAGCTCTAACCCCCACTCCCTGTTTGAAAGAACATCTGAACTGCAGAGAGTTGGAGCTAGAGGACCGAAGGGCTCTTTCCAGAAGGTTTTTAGGGTGAGAGAATTGGATGTAGTGAGGTCCCAGGCCCCAGAACACCTTGTGGTTGATACCGAGGGTATATTTGAGGGCTGGAGAGATGCAGTCCCTGCTCTTCAGGCCAAGGATATGTCTTGCAATCCTGTTCTGGATTCGGTGAAGGGGGCAAGGAGAGTAAAGTGGCAGATTGAGGAACAGGCTGTTGCAGTAGTCCAGCCTGAAGAGAACCATGGCTCTGTAGATATTGGGCACCATTATGAATCCAGCGGTAACCCTGCCAGTGCTTCCGGGTTGCCACCAGACTCCGAACATTTTAGTGGCACCTAGCTTCCCGGTGCCACTGGGACATTACAAGTCCCGGCGGACTGGGAAGCTGGATGCCAGAAAATGTTTGTCCCCATTCCCGTGGAGTCACGTAAGAACCCATCGGAATGGGTTCATGGAAGCATTGGCATTGTTACAAACAGTGCCAATGCTTCCGTGATGAGTCTGCCTACTGTGGCCAATGGGTCCGGCAGGGTCAGACCTGTCGGGCGCAGCAGCCCCGGCTGGCAAACTCATGGTGTGGCCTCATAGTGTGGCGGTCTGTAAACAAGGGTGCCAGTGAGCTTACTGACAATCCTGTTTCTGGACGGCCATATTGATAATGACGCCCATGAGTTTCTGTGGGAAGGTAAGGAAGGTAAGGAAGGGGAGAATGCCTCTGAGGATGTGAAGTGGAAAGTGGGCCTTCTTGACAAGGTCCATGATGTGAGGGGAGAAGGTGAGAAAATAGTCAAAGATGACAACACGTTTTTTAGCCTCAAAGAATGGTGTGGATGGAAACCCAAGGAGGGCGGTCAGAGAGTTTGCAGGAAGCGGTGAGCAGGAGACCCAACGAGAAGGATCTCAGCCTTACTGGCATTAAAACAGAGATCATTAGCCATGCACCATCCCTGAATAGCAGTCAGGCAGGCAGGAATGAGAGAGGAAGAAGAGGAGGTAGTGTAGAGAAGCTAGAAGGAGAGCTGTGTGTCATCAGCATAACACTGCAAATGAGGAGAGAAGGAGGAAATCATGTGGTCCAGAGGGGACAGGTAGATGTTGAAGAGCCAAGGCGATAGGATACAGCCCTGAGGGACATCACAGGTAGAGAGTGAGATGGAGGAGAGGAAAGGGCCCAGTTGTACCTGGGAAGGTCAGTTAGATAGAAAGGAGTTCAACCAATCCAGTGCCAGGTCTACCAAGGGTATCACGGAGCCACTGTATGAGGGTGGCATGATTGACATTGTCAATTGCAGAGGACAGATCAAGGAGGTTGATCACCAAAGCAGAGTTGGAATCAAGTTTTGAGAGCAGGTCTTCACCGGTGTTCAGGGGAGCAGTGTCTGTACCTCTGGGTACTCTAAAGCCAGACTGGTGGTCATGGAGACAGCCAACAGATTCAGTGTGGTGGGTCAGTTGGGAGATGGCCAACTTCTCCAAGGGTTTTCCCAGTCAGGGGGTAGTGGAGATTGGGCGGTAGTTAGCCGGGCAGGAGAGGTCGGCAGACAGATATTTTAGGAGAGGGTGCTCAAGGGAGAGCTTGAGGGATTGTGGGAAGAGCCAGTGGCAGAGTAGTGGTTACAGAAATCAGCCATGGCATGAGCAAGAGAGGAAATGTTGTCCTTGATAGTTCTGGAGGAGCAGGAGATCACCTGTTTAAAGGAGACTTTCATAGAGCAGACAGCTTTGGAGACCTAATCTGGTGCTATGGGCGAGAAGGAGTAGAGTATGGTGGAGGTGGCAAGGGGCGCAAGGGATGCCTGAGAGTAGGTGGGTGGATATGGTGGGGGAGGAAGAGAATTAGGACAGATGGTTGTGAAATGTGAGAACAAAGCAGTAGAGGCGGCTTGGGGTCGAAGAGGAGAAATCAAAACTGGGGTAGGATTAGCACGTTTCTTGCATCTCTTGAACAATTCAGCCATGTTGTTGGAGGACCCACAAATGCAGGCTTGAATGTGGGCCCTCAGTGGATGTGTTTGAGGCCTGCCATTGCTGTTCGGCCCAACTGCACTTGCCTTTCAGGGATGCTAGATCAGAATCATTCCAGCTGTTGTGCTTGGAGTCAGGCTTCATGCAGATCCTCAATAATGTCTAGAGTGTTGGAGATGGATAGGTGAAGGTTAGCTGGGTTGGAGTCTGTGGGACAGTCAATGGCAGGAGTAGGAGGAAGGATGAAAGTGATGGCAAGAGCAGTTTCTGACACTCGCTTCATCAGTTGAATGAGGTAGAAGAATACTGGCAGTGCGGGCTAAGGATTAACCAGGGAGTCCAGCAGTTACCAGTGAGAAGAGAGGAGAGCATGGTCAGTCCAAGAGAGAGGTGTAATGAGAGGATTAGAGATCGGAATACCTGCTGGGAGGAGCGCATCCCGGGTGTGTCCAGCAGAGTGGGTCGGACCAGGGGGAGGAAGGGTGAGGGAAAGAGATCCACAGATGTCATGGAAGAGAACAGTGGCTGAATCAGAAGAGTCAAGATGAATGTTAAAGTGTCCTAAGAGGAGAAGCTTGGAGGTATAGGTTAAGAGAGAGGAGGTGAGATCTGCCCATTCAGAAAGGAAGAGAAAGACTGGGCCATGGGACCTGTAGATGGTGGCGAGAGTGAGAGGATAGAAGAAACACCTAACCTGCAGATGAGGCTTTCAAAGGAAGAATAGGGTTCTGTGGTATTGATAGTAGCAAGGACCCATTCAAGGAAGATCAGTGCCACTCTGCCTCCAGACCGGTTGGGCCTGGGCTTGTAAAGGATTTTGAGGCCCTCAGGAAAAAGAGTGACAAGAGCAGTGACAGAGCTAACATTGAACCACGTCTCTGTGAGGACAAGTACATCAAGATCAAAGTCTTCAAGAAGGAGACAGATGTCAGAAGAGTGTTTAATGGCAGAACGAGCAATAAGAGTAGCTAAGTGAAGCTGGTTTCCTCCTTTGAAATTTTTCTGAGGAGGGGTACATGAATGTGGTACAACCATCAGTAGTAGCAAAGGGGCAGGGGAGTTTCAGAGGGAGGAATGCGGGGAGAAGGAAGGAAGTTGATGAGAGACGAAAGACATCTATCAAGAAGGAGGAGGTTAGGCTGAGCCCTGGGCCATGACAGTGCCCTTTAGATAGACATTAAAGATGCACATAGAGGGTCAGAAGTGTGCCAAGAGTACATCCCATATGGTTCCAGCATTAATGGGTGAAATAGAGAAAAAGGAGAGAATTGAGTCCATAGGTGTAGAGAGGGGATGACAAAGAGGATGTCAGTGATAGTCTGCCTGGATATGATATGATATGATATGATATGATATGATATGGCATTTATAACGTGCCCATACACAAGTGAAGCACTGACATAGGTTTCTGGATGAAGCACTGACATAGGTTTCACTGATGGGCAGGCCTGCGTTGGAGACCAGGAGTGCTTTCTTAAATGTTTTCTTTCCAGGCTTAGAGAGAGAGTTAGGACAGGTGATAGAGTAGCAGTTAGAGTAGATAAGGGAGATTGAGAGCACCATGGAGGTGGGGGGGAACAGATAGAGAGATTACACAATGCACAAGGAACTCAACAGGTGGCCTAGCAGTAGACAGGCGCAGACGAATCAAATGAGCAATAAGTAATTTAATCAGGAGGGATAAAGGCCTAGGTAACAGCAAACAGCAGAAAACACCACAGCAGGAAGCGAGCTAAGAGGATAGAGAGAAAACTAACCAAGATACAGCAAGCAGTTGAAAGCACACACACATATAACTCTAAAGTAAATATGACAGCAATATTACATACAGAACAACACAATTTGACTATAAAAAAATAGATAAAAAGCAAAACACTGATTTAAGTACAGAACAACACGATTTGACTTTCAAAAATATAGCTAATAGGCAAAACACTAATTTAAGTACAGAACAACACGATTTGACTTTCAAAAACATAGGTAAAAGGCATAACTCACAATTAAATAAAGAATGACACGATTTGACTTTCAAAAACATAGGTAAAAGGCATAACACACAATTAAAAACAGAATTACACAATTTGACTTTCAGAGATAAAGGTAAGGCATAACATATAAATACAACCAGTGGAGTTCACAACCCACTATATAATAGACTTTCAAGAAAATAGGAAAAAGGCATAACAATTCGACAGAGCAGCACACATAATTTGGGTTTACACAGAGTTTGTAGTTTACTGGCCATTGTGGTAGCAAACAGAGTTAAGCTTTTTATCGGTCAGAATGGCAGTTTCAAGGTACAGGCAGGTAGAAGGCAACGTAACGTGGCAAGCACAATCAAGCAATGCTTACAGTACAAAGTTAGGAGGCAAAAAGCCCAATAGCAAGCTGGGTACAGTTGCAGTGTGCATGTATCAGAGGTGCATAGAGATGAAAGCACCGGGTTGCTGGAGTGCTATAGCAGGGACGGGAGATGTATTGGGCTTGCCAGGAGTGGCTGTGTAAATGGTTGTAAGTGAAAACATCTTTTTAAAAAGATCTTTTCACTAAAAGACTTATTTAGAAAGACCGCTTGGTCTGGCATGCCCCTGCTGCACACAAGTGCGGGCAGGGGCTGATAGACAGGTCAGGACCCGGAAGCGCAGGACCAGGAGAATGGGTAAGTGTCTGGGTGCGTGTGTGTTGGTGTGTGTATATGTATGTGTTTTGGTTTGGGAGAGTGGGGAGTGGGGGGACGGGGCTGGGGCTGAGACATGTAGTTTGTGGGGGCATGTGTGTTGATGTGTGTTGTTTGTATATATGTGTTTTGGTTTGGGGTAGTGGGTGATAGGGGGCATGGGGGGAGAAATCCCACAAATATAAAAAAAAGGAAAACCACATTTTAAACGTCTCAAGAGAAAAATACCTTTACAATGGCCCGTCCAGTTCTTGTGAGGAGGTGGGTGCTAGAATGTCCTAGGGCCAGACATCAGTGCACACACAATGTAAAATATCTTCACTTGCCGTAGCCTGCCCAATTGGTGCACGGCCAACTGCAGCCATTATCTGGCCGTTGTTGCCCCTATAAGCAGTTGGACAAAGAATGCCACTGATTCTCCCCACATTTGGGGAGAAAGCCTTGGACCCAAGGTGATGAGACATGATGTAATCTAAGAGGACGTCCACAGTAGTTTCTGCTATCATTTTAATTAGTCTGGTGTGATTGTTCAAAGGCAATATGCTAGCCTTGGGAAGAAGACAATGCCATGCATCATGAGTGTCAATCCACAGTGCAGGGGATCCTGGACTTTAGGCATCCAATTTTAAACATGCTATAAGTAACCAATAAATTGATAAATAAATAACAATGCATGACATATACAGTTATACCATCCTTCCCTCTTGTAGATTGCTGTGCAGGGGGAAGGAATGAAGCTGTAACGGTGTAAGGCCTGGCCTCTCAGTGAACCTGCCCACACGCAAGAGTAGTAGTTATATATGGGAGAGATTTTGAACTTTAGAAGGTCTTAGCACTTGAACCTTAAGTGGTGGCTGGGCTATGTGGGGGAGCCAGAGAACTTTAAGGTGTGGCTATTGCCTGTGAGAGATGGTGAGATCAAATGTCCAGTAGATAGGCATCAAGCATCTTCTACCCTTTTGCTTTACTCCAGGACCCCTCTTGGCTGGAAGAGAGAAGAAGCGCAACCCAGTGTGCTATGATGTCCATGTAGTCCATGCTCCGACCTCTGGTCCACATGTCGTTGGTAAAATTGATTGTTCATTTGGCACACTAACTGTTATAGTATGTACACCACTATAGCCATATGTTCAATATAAAAATCCAGTATTGCCTTTCACGAGAATGAATGCACTTGGGTAGCCTCTGTATCTGATGCGTCATTCTCCTCCTTCTCAGTATCACTGCTTTCCAGCAGTAATGCCCAATATTACCTGTTGGGCATTTTATAGTCTTTGTCTTGAACATTATCCATGTTTTATCAGCATTATAATTTTCTGACTTATAAGTGAATACCAGTAGGTAGTGTGATGAATCAGCAGTGATTCCTCCCAAAATCTTGCCCTGGGACCCTTCTCACGTGGCCAGGGGAAGGCAGACATTTCCTGATCCTGATACTGGGGTTTTCTTCTTCAGGAGGATCACAGGGGGGGTGGGGTGTGAGGGACCGGAGGGGGGGGGTCTGTACTTCCGCTCTTTATTTGGTAGAGGAGAGGCACAGAGGACCCCTGCCAACATTCTCAATATTGGTACGTGGCTGAGCAATCAAGGCCTAGCTTCTTGGGAAGGTGATGCGGGCTGGTTCTTAAGTACAGTGTAGTCCCCAAGCACCCACAAAGGAATGTCTGCACACTGTATCAGTTAAACCACAGTCTTTATATCATTCATATTCAAGGTTATATACAATATCACGATAACGCACTCTGTACTCGGTTATCTATAATGGCAAATATATACAGTTCTACGTGGTACCAAAATTACTATAAGATCTCTTTGAAGTGCATGAACTGTATGGTTAAAGGATAGTTCCGGGAATTTTTTTTTATTGTCCCTACGGTTCGGCCATGTGTTTTTAAGCATAACTCGGTAGATCGTAGAAAACTTTCCTATGGACCTTACCCGACTTTTCGTCCATTAACGCACTCGAAATCAGCCGCCATTTTCTGATAATCCTATCATTTCCCCCCATCGCCCTGGCTCACCTGCTTTTGCGGCACTAAATCAAATCCCCCGCCCCTGAAACAGACTTTATCAAAACATTCATATTCCCCGCCTCTATCCGTGACGTGACTGAGCTGCGTAGGCAAACGCGCCCAGGCGTCTTCTACGCGACTCCACACAGAACCCGGAAATCAACACAGATGAGCTCACACAACACAGCACACCACAATTGGGAATATGAAACTGTACTTTTAAATTAAACCGCAAGATTGTAAATTTGGTAAAGTACATTTATTTGACATCAAATGTTTTGAGAATATTCAGCGTTTTTTTAATTTTTATTTGCTCACGTTCCAAAAAGTTCGTTTTGAGGCACGCGATGTTCCTTTGCTGTACACAGGGTCTTAGATCAGCTCACAATACAGCGCCACAATTCGGAATATGAAACTGTGGTTTAAAAGCAAACGGCAAGATTGTACATTTGGCAAAGTACATTTATTTGACATCAAATGTTTTGAGAATATTCAGCGATTTGCATTTTTCTTTGCTCTCGATCCAAAATAGTTTGTCTTGAGGCAAGCGATGTTCGTGTGCAGTACACAGGGTGTTGGTTTACGATAAAATAAGCTCTTCGGTCGCACTGATAATCGCATGGCTGTTCCAACAACGAGGCACTAGGCCACCACAACGGTCTGTATGTTGCATCTAGCCGTTAGTACCGCGTAAGGGCATACTTGTACTTGGCGATCGTCCCATAAAATGGTCATGGTGGTAACGTTGTTCACGCGGAGAAGCAGCTGGCGGTTATAAAAGCCATCCGCCGGTGTCTGGTACTCGTGACGCATACAATAATGAAGGATGTACCTGTTTTAAAAACATAAAAAATGAAATTAGTCTCACCATCAGATCTTTATTAAAATTATTCATTTCATATATTAGGTCGGGAAATTATTTCATAGCTAGGATAGTGCAACTGGGTATTATACGTCAAGGGGGGGCTGTAGGATACTGAGACAGTCCCCCAGTGCAGGGGTTGACAGGGAGGCAGTGCAGGTGGAGAGTGGAAGGGCCCAGGACCGAGGTCGCAGACAGTGGACCAGTCTTAGCAGGGGAGAGGGAGAGAGAAAGCAGAAGCAAAGAGGAAGGTTTTGAGGTGCTTCCGTAAAAGGAGATGGTTCTCCTCAAGATAGTGCGCGGTACAAAACAATATGCCACATAGAACGAACAAGTACAACTTAACCCGTCTTTAAAGCTACTGTATAGTAATTAAATTGCGGTATAAACTCATCTAAAGAGTTACTTACATTATATTTGCATTTTCCATTGTGTCTGTGCGTAGGGCAGCCCCGAAATACCACTCCTTCTATGCCGACGTTATTTCTTCTAATGAACGAACATTAAATGGCTTTAGTTTCTGAAATTATATTGATTATCGTTTCTTACGTTATTGCCCCACACCCCCAAAAAGAAGTCTTTCGGGATGGTCCCGGCCTGTCAAGGTCAAATAACAATAGAACCTTATACTGAGTCGTGGGCCATTCCGGCACCCGAGAAAAAATCAAAGCAGCTGACCTTCACTTTGAACGAGCACACATTCCTAGTTAGCTACATTCAGTGTAAGGCCATCTCACAGGACTTGAAATTTACACTCCATCTTTGCATTTTGTCTGCGTGCATTTGCAGCCCCAGAGAACCATAAATACGGAGACATTCTATATTTTTTGAAAAATGATTTATATTACTGTTTGGTTTAATTTAATGCGCAAATGAACAAGGTTGGATAGACACATTGCATGTACATTGAGCAATCACTTTTATTTACACAATACATAGTTACACATATTCAATGGGCCTGCAACATGAGGAGACTCCAGAGCAAAGTCACAGGTGACACCCGGGTGGTTCGCACAACTGCACGGTGAAGGGAGGGGCAACGGTGGAGAGACACATTGCATGTACACTGAGCAATCACTTTTATTTACACATTACATAGATACACATATTCAATGGGCCTGCGACATGAGGAGACTCGAGAGAACAGACAATCAAATTACAATCATTTAAACCGTGATGTGTATTTCTCAATGAGCTCTTCTTTAGGTGGACATGGAACAGAGGCAATGTTGGGTGGCAATGCAGTTGTCCCCTGCACAGGTTCGTTCACAACTCCATGTATGTGCCTATCTAGGACATCAACAATAAGTCTCTCAATAAAGTCATATTGCATATCCTCAAACACTGGTTTGATAACCCATTGTTTACTTCTTTTAGTGAAGGCCTTATTGTAGCGAAGCGTCCCTAAAGTTCCGGTCGTCCTACTTTGTTGACGGCCAACATTATGGTTATGTGCCAAGACCGCTAGAAGAGTCCGATTTATCATGCCCTCCATGCCAAAATGCAATCGTTTTGGCCTGTACTTTAGGCACATATTGTGGAACACCTCCAAATCTCCTGTGTGGCAGAATTCCGTGAGTCCCCTCAAATCTCTTGTTATAGTTTTATCAAATACAATCTTTTCAATGGCTTTGTGAGTGGGTGATGAAGGAATCAACCACTTCTTCTTCCGTGCCTCCTCTGTGGACAAATGGCCATGTTCACAATTGTGGAAATGTTGGTTTGTGTTCCAGCGGTGAACGTTGCTACAGTGTAGCATTACTGACCGCCATTTTTCCAGTAGAATTTCCAACGACCCTCCACATGTTTTTGAGCTCCACCAAAGATGGTTGCTGATTGACTTGGACCACTGTGAAATACCTTGCATATCTTTTTTTTTACCTGCAGCCGACATTTTTTTATTGATTGTTTTTGCAAGATGCCAAACGTCAAATTGGTGATTTATATTTTTGTACTCTTCTCTCATTGTCTTGGCAATTGAAACGTGTCTGTCCGTGGCTATCAGATCGATCACCATTCCCCGCGATTGTAGTTCTTGCAATGATGCTACAAAGCCAACTTTCTCCATGGTCACTGAGGATGTACTTTGTGACACCTGCACAACCACCAAACTCACAATTTTCTTACTTTCCATGTCCTGAAAGTGGTAGGTGCAGTACTTGGCTGAAAATCCTGGGCTGTCGCACTGTCCATCACCGGGTAGCCTGAACCGTTTGCCCGCGAATGTACTATCAATAGACATTTTTTCCATTCTCCAAGCTTCACTAATGGCTGGAAATAGATAATCGGTTTGGTATTTGTAGAACTGAGTTTTCGCAATGAAATGGATTCCCACAAACTGAAAGAAAGACTCTAACTTTTTAAAACTTGAACCACTAAAAAGTGCAGCCGCTGCACAAAGTAGATTGCCTGCTGGCAGTTGCCCCAGCATGGGTTGTGCAGACCATGAGAAAGGATGATATTTTGTACAGGTGGCATGTATTTTAAGGTTAGTGCCTCGAATTGCACGAGTCACATTAATCAATGGCTCCCCACATACTTCCCCACCAACCGAATGCCCACATTTCATCCGAATAATAATATCAATCAAACAACTATCGAATACAATGAATTTGGCCTCTTTCCTTATACTGTCACTCTGTATCCCAGCTGGTTCGGCATGTAACGTTGAGGACATGTCACTCACATGAAAGGTAGAATCTCTGATATCGTCTTCCGCTATGTTCAGTGATATTGATGGTGTTTCATTGTCGTCCACTTCATTCTCTTCCATTGCAACATCTGTTCCTTCTCCGGCGATGGGTGAATAAAACAATTTCTTCAACTTTCTCGCGGTCTTAGTTTTTGCGGGTGTGGATTCTGTGAATTGATCTCCGACTGCATCCGAACTACCAGGAGGACATTAACTATCAATGGCTGGATGTGGTATAGCTCCGTTGTCAATCACTTCATATTCTTCCCATTGGCATGATGCATCTCCAGTCTCAAGTCCCTGCCAAAAGGTTTGACAAGCAACATCTCTCGTTCGCTTCACTGTCTGTGTAGATCTAGTTCGTACACCCACTCGCAACTAGAGGACAGATTGGAAAAGGGATGTTCAGTTTAAACACAACTTACAGTATTGAACTATTAACAGTGAAAAACAACATAATATAGTGACCAGGACACTAACCTTCTTTTGCTTTCTTTTCTTTGAAACTTTCTTGCCTCGAACTTCAACATCAGGACGCTGTTGCTCCGACTCGTGTGTGCATGTCTCCACTTCCTCTTGCGCTGCAACGACTATATTTTCATGATAAGCACATCCATCACGCACTGACGCTCCATCGACTCCCTGAAACATAGAACTTTCATTAGTATGTATAATAATATCGAAAACACAAAATATACTTGGGGACCAATACCCACGTACATCTCAATAGCAAAACACGAATGAACGCTTTGTGTAGAACATTCAAACGACAATTATTCACGCATTGTTGATCTAGTTAGATGGAACTGTCAAGATCCATACCTCGGGCTCCTCATAGACTTCCATTGATGATATTATTGAAGATGATGCTTCAGTAACTCCCTGAAACACAGTAATTGCATTCGTATGGTTTTCTATTTTGTTAAAAAGAACATAAACTTTGTGCAGGCGTCACCGGCTCATCTAAATAGACCTGCACAAATGATCAGTTGTCTAAAATAAATAATGGATATGTAAATATGATTTGATTTGCTCGATCGTTGGAAGTGTCACCACCCAGAGATCTGCATCAACTACTAGGGGTGATGTTCTTGTAGAAGAAGGTCCGTCATCTCCCTGAAACATAGTACTTGCGTTAATAAAGAAGGAAGTATAGCGGATGTAATCACGTCGTATGATTTCGCTTGATCGAACTGTCAGTATCCATACCTCGAAATGCATAAGAACATCAAGGGACGATGTAACTGCGGTGCACACTTCTGCAAGCTGTTGCGCCGACCCATAACTGCATGCTCCCCCTTCTTCTTGGACTAATGCTCCATCGACTCCCTGAAACATAGGACTTTCATTAGTAATGAACACAATATTGAAAAAAGAAGACACATAGGAGGGCGATGACAGAAGGACATATCAATGGCTAAAAACGAAAGAAACATTGTGTGTAACAATCACGCTACAAGAATGCAAGATCTGATGATCTCCATCGATGGAACTCTCCGGAAACGTACCTCGAGCATCTGAGTGACATCAACGGTTGTCGTCAGTACGTTGGACTCCTCAGCATCTCCCTAAAAGACAGTACTTGCATTATTTTGGATAACAATAATTATAACTGAAAACAAAGACTAGAGGACGAGTACAAGGGTGTACCATTAGGTAAAATAATTACACGATAAATTAAAACTATTGATTTACATGCCTAAAACAAGTCAGTGGCAGAATAGCTAAGTAAGATTACCCAATAGGCGCTTGAAGTGGCTGATGACTGCAATAACGACACGGATGGAGAATCTTCCGCCTTCATATTGAGTGGATACATAAATGGGGAAATTATTGTTAGCTAATGCTACACACTACCGCAAGGCCGAGAGATAAATACGTAAACTTGACTCACCAGTGGAGGGATGTGGACGAATAGAGTGGGAATAGCGGTTGGGAGCAATTTTCGCCTCGCTCGCGGTGTGTTCTTCTTTATTAGCAATGATGTGGAGTACATGTCTGAGCTAAAGTGCCTGCTGCAGATGCGGTATCGATCACCCCTCTTGTATGCAAAGACTTCTAGGACTCTACTTTCAAGCTCAGACGGTGGATATCCGCAATATCGACCCATTCTCTTATCTGATCTATTGTCTTAGGGAAAACATGCATTATAGTACCTTCAGATTTATTATGGGTCTTCGAAGGGCAACCACCAATGGAACAGGCAGGCATTGTGGAAAGTTCTGAAAAGTAAAGATCAACAATTCTCTATGAATACCAATGTGTTAAAAAATTAAATGACACATAAAAGGTTCAATGCAAGGTTCGTTTTGGTTCTTGGAACTATACACGTTATTCACATGCGGATAAGTATTTGAATAACTTTAAAAAAATAGAAAAATAATTTGACTAAACTCAGAACATGTGACTAGTTCCTTGCATGTACTGTCTTGAACGAAAAGAAAACATGGATGCAATTTGATGACTACTAGCAAATAGATATAAATTAAAAAATTGGACCAAAATGATTATGGTACATGGCCTTACCTTGACGAACAAACAGTTAGATGCAGGGATCAGAGTAGTTTCTTGTCGTCGAACAGGGAGCAGTTCACAGGTTGCAAACTGACGAGTTTCCTCGAAGTGGTCACGGAAGTTCACAGAGACCAAGAGCGGATAACCAGCACCTTCACGGGTTGACTAGCAAAGCGCAAAGAAGTTCTCATTAGAAATATGAAGTGAGTTATAAAGAATTCGAAACAGGGGTGTGTTTGTGAATGAATGACGTGTATATGTCGTGGCATTATGCGGTTTGCAGGGGGGCGTCCAGCGTGAGGGGGGATGCTTGGCAGGAGACACGGGGTCTGGAGGTAGACATGGGAACAACAACCCATGCTCTATAGACCACTTTGAAGTGTACATGGTCTTTGGCACCTCTTGGCCTTTATCGCTCCCTGACAGCTCCACTTGCCAGCACAAGTACCCCGGTGCGAACTGCCTTTGATAGGGTGGGGGGGTGGATTGGGGCGGTGGTCGTGCAGACAAGACACAGGAAGACTCCTGAATGGAGACACACTTATGTGGATTGCAGGGGGGCGTCCAGTGTGAGGGGGGATGCTTGGCAGGAGACACGGGGTCTGGAGGTAGACATGGGAACAACAACCCATGCTCTATAGACCACTTTGAAGTGTACATGGTCTTTGGCACCTCTTGGCCTTTATCGCTCCCTGACAGCTCCACTTGCCAGCACAAGTACCCCGGTGCAAACTGCCTTTGATAGGGCGGGGGGGTGGATTGGGGCGGTGGTCGTGCAGACAAGACACAGGAAGACTCCTGAATGGAGACACACTTTTGTGGATTGCAGGGGGGCGTCCAGCGTGAGGGGGGATGTTTGGCAGGAGACACGGGGTCTGGAGGTAGACATGGGAACAACAACCCATGCTCTATAGACCACTTTGAAGTGTACATGGTCTTTGGCACCTCTTGGCCTTTATCGCTCCCTGACAGCTCCACTTGCCAGCACAAGTACCCCGGTGCGAACTGCCTTTGATAGGGCGGGGGGGTGGATTGGGGCGGTGGTCGTGCAGACAAGACACAGGAAGACTCCTGAATGGAGACACACTTATGTGGATTGCAGGGGGGCGTCCAGCGTGAGGGGGGATGCTTGGCAGGAGACACGGGGTCTGGAGGTAGACATGGGAACAACAACCCATGCTCTATAGACCACTTTGAAGTGTACATGGTCTTTGGCACCTCTTGGCCTTTATCGCTCCCTGACAGCTCCACTTGCCAGCACAAGTACCCCGGTGCGAACTGCCTTTGATAGGACGGGGGGGTGGATTGGGGCGGTGGTCGTGCAGACAAGACACAGGAAGACTCCTGAATGGAGACACACTTATGTGGATTGCAGGGGGGCGTCCAGCGTGAGGGGGGATGCTTGGCAGGAGACACGGGGTCTGGAGGTAGACATGGGAACAACAACCCATGCTCTATAAACCACTTTGAAGTGTACATGGTCTTTGGCACCTCTTGGCCTTTATCGCTCCCTGACAGCTCCACTTGCCAGCACAAGTACCCCGGTGCGAACTGCCTTTGATAGGGCGGGGGGGTGGATTGGGGCGGTGGTCGTGCAGACAAGACTCGTTTGCCGCAGGGCCTCACCAAGGAGAGGCCATCTAACTGCATGTAAGAGGCAGGCTGCAGGATCTAGTACATGGAAGGCAGGGGGGTGAGTTTATAAATACCTCACCCTCCCAGGAGAATATATGGGTGCAGTTCACCCTGGAGACCCTGGATGCCTAGGCAGTTAGTCAGCAGCAGGCTGGCCTGTGGTGGCAAGGCGGCACGGGCCAGAGGGGGTCATCTCTGTACCCGGTGCCCAAAGGATGATTTATTCTGATCAACCATATTGATTATTTACCTATAACCATGTTTTGTATCAATAAAATCCAACGGCCTTTTATTGCCAACACTTGAACAAAGTGGTGTGGTAAGTATTTTTGGGGGAGGAGGCAAGGCCGGGATGGAGACACATTAGATTCATTTAAAAAATCAAAACAACCATTGCTAAAATATATGTTGGGTTTTATTTTAGATCTTAATTTCAATTGAACATAAATAATAAACATTACACATTGTAAAGTTCCTGTTGCAGCACATCCAGGGAAAATCTGCGGTATTGTCCACTGTCGCTGGGGAAATGTTGTCTAATGGCAAGTACCGCACAGGCAGGTATTACTCTCCGAACACGGTGTCCGAGCCTCCCGTGAAGCCACCAAGTGAAGCACTGATAGGCCACCAGCCTGTACCACCTGTGAAAAAGAAAGATGCAAACTGTATTAAAACGACAAAACTTTCTTATCAATGTCGATTCAGGTAAAAAATTTCATTCTGCTTTGAAAAAAATTCTATCTAGAAAATGCACAATATGGAACCAATTTACATGCGTTCGAATCATATGTAGATGTAATTTTATATGTGGGAGACGACCATGAAATTGTAGTGGCATCACTGACATCACAACCAGAGTATACTTACTCGTTACTCGGATTACGCGGACGAACAGTTGCTCGAAGTTCGTGCATAAGCACCATCATCATCCTCAACACGGTCCGTGAGAGGCAGGCTTCCCTGAACTCTGGCAGCTCGGTGATGCATTGCGGACTTGGCTCGCCTTCCGAAATGTAGGCCAAGCACCCGGAATTTTCACGGCAGCAGCAGTTCTCCTCCTCAGTTGGCATTAGCTCGCACCGATTGCACGTGCACCAGGTGGAGACGCCGTCCATGCGACATGGTCCAGGCTCTTCATCCGTTGACTGGTCCTCCCAACTGCCGTCCGAATCCCCATCGTTTTCGCGTGCTTGCCTTTCCAGTAGTTCCTCCTCGGTGTACTCGGGCTCGTACATATACGGCATTATTGTAGCCATTGTGTGGTAAAGAAAGTAAAATAATTTACAGAGATGGTACAGGTGTTCACAAGGCCTAGAAGCGGCGAAGGTAGCTGACCAGAGCACAGAAACGAGTCACAGAATACTCAAAGTAACACAGAGAGAGGAATGGAATCGAAAATCTGCTGCTGTGTGTTGTGAAACGGTGTGTTTATACTTATTGAGGAAAGAGGCGTCCTGCCATTTCCATGGCGACACTTCATTAGCTGAGGCGCAGCGATTGTTGACACGAAACGTGCTTTGGCGTTGGGAAATGGGCGGTACGCGTCTGCTGATGTCAGGCTCAGGGGCGGGGGATTTGATTTAGTGCTGCAAAAGCAGGTGAGCCAGGGCGATGGGGGGAAATGATAGGATTATCAGAAAATGGCGGCTGATTTCGAGTGTGTTAATGGACGAAAAGTCGGGTAAGGTCCATAGGAAAGTTTTCTACGATCTACCGATTTATGCTTAAAAACACATGGCCGAACCGTAGGGACAATAAAAAAAAAGTCCCGGAACTATCCTTTAAAATGGCACACAAATCAAGTTGTAAAGGAAACCCACGATAGAGAAAAGAGGAAAGCAGTTGATAAGAACAATTGGCAGAAATACTGGTCACTACCGATAAATACAGCTCTGTGTGGAGATCCCCCACCTGGGAACCTGCAGAAGAAAGATACAAGCCCAGTCCATATAATGTTCACAAGAGACTTCCCAATAGTTCTGCAACCCCAAAGTACCTGGCGTAGTAGCATTCCTCCGCAGGGAATCAACAGCCCTTCTTGAGTACCCTCCCTTTAAGACAGGAGTCACGGGTCATTGAACATCTGACGGAGAACAAGGTGAGCTATGACGGTGAAGTGGCAGCTTCGTTCCTAGCAGTACTCGTTGACGGGGAAGCGTAAACGTCCTGCAAGGAAGAAGCGTGTGTGGAACCTCGGTGTCGATAGATCTGGACCGCAAAGAGTTTGAAGAACTGTGGCCCAGCTAGGGTGTCGAGTCATCGGCGTCTCTGTGGTCTTTGGGTGGCGGGAAACCCACCGGCGGATGCTCCTCAGCACGTCGACGGTCAGGCCTTACCCAGCAGGATGCAGCGGCGACGATGCGGACAAGAGCGTCCTTGGATTCGAAAGTTCTTAGGCAAAGGGGAGCACGGCGGCTCCAGTCGGCAATGGCGGTTATCGACAGTGGTGGACAACAGTCCAGGCCCTTCTCCTTGGGATTCCGCCGCAGTCCCCGTCTCGGGTCGACAGCCTGTCGAAAGTCTGTCTACCAGGGAGCTTTGGCAAAGATCAGCTGATGCACGATGGTTCCTCGTAGCTCGGGAAGAGGGTGTCTTAGCAGGTCCTCTCTGGGTCAGTCCTTGGAGACAAAGCTGCTTTCAGATTGTGAAGGAGAGCAACAGCAATTCTTCTCGTCCAGCAGGGCTTCAAGGTCAAGCTTCACTCCAGTTACTCGTCGTAGTGGACTTCAGCTTCTGAACACGATTCCTAGCAGTGAGAGGTCCCCAGATATACTGTTGATCTCCCATTCATTCCGTTGGGTCACACTCAAGCATCCAATCACAGCGAAGGGCATTCATGCAGGCAGGCAGCCAATCAGGCACACAGTGCATTCAGGCCATTCACTTCTCTCCAGACACTCACAACAAGTTATTTGTATTGGGACAAGCACCCAGCCATTCAACACTCCACACTGCATTCATACCAGTTTCGGGCAGGGCTGTCTCAGTCATTGTGTCAAACACCAGATACTAGACACCCACCACACATAATGCGTATTCGTCGCACACTCCATTCACACAGGTCCCACCCACAGGCGTACCCACAACATACGGTCGTTAGGAAGGCTCCAGCCAGTCTGGTCAGCACTTCCCCACACTGCCATATATGAACTTCCACCCAACAGCCAGTCAGGAGGAAAGGACAGAGTCAGGGCTTCCCGGGACTTCGGGAAGGTCAAGGTAACAGGCAATGGAAGGCAAAAGTCCACGGGGGCCATCTTGTCTCCATCAGGAATCTACCGATTCCAATAACAGGGCCTGGGCATCCCAAAATGGAGGACGCTCAGGGCAACAGTCAATTCAGCACAGAGCTGCCACCAGCCCGTACCCTGCTCTGTGGGCAACACACAGGTGCCCAAAAACATACACTGGGGGCACAGGGTTGCACCTGAAGTGGGAGAATGGGATAACACCCTCCCCCCAATCTCGTCCAGACCATGGCCTAGGGGATCACGGTCCAGACACCCTCCAAAAGAGTTTGCCTATTTGCCAGACGACAAAATACCTTGGTTCAAGAACTTACATATAAGAGGAGTATGCCCACCTGTAAGATCAACACCAGTCCCCATGGCTCAAGATGATTCCTGCGGCATGGATGAACTCGACTAGAGTATTGACTACAAGTATCCACATCATTAGAGATGCCATGACGACATAGCCAACAGACAAGAGCACACGTGCCACCATGCACACTGGTCACTCGCACTGCAACCTACACGATGAACATACTCAGTGTTATGACGTAGCGACCGTCACACTCACGAACGCGCATCTTTTTTATTTTTCACATAGGCCTTCTACAGCACCGCAGAAACGCAAGACGCCTGAAGAGATCGTGTATATGCTTGCTGATGCTTCCTTGCCACCTATCTCTACAAGATGCTATCACGTATACTTAGTGCTGCATATGATGATTTGTCACTCTGCGACCACCAGGGACCCATGAACTGGGCCCGAGTAGGCCGCGAGCAAGAGTCCCCAGGTTGGAACTTGCAAACGAAAACCCCTTCAGAACGAAATACAAGAGCTGAAGGCACTAGCAGAACAAGCCCTAACGAGGGCCCACAGCCAAGGCCACGATGTTACAACTTGCATGCTGAAAGCCCAGCGCCAAGGTTACACCTGCAAATGCTAAGCCTCCAGACACAGAATACTAAAATCAAATGCTCATAATTCTGCTCCAGCCACGGTCTCTCCACACGTGATCAAGCCGAACTGACAAGGTGCCAAGTCTACGAGACAGAGAAGCAGCCAAGGTCTCACAGGTTGCAACAACCTAGCGACAAGATCGACACCTACAGCAACGGGAGCGACTCACCTATGAGCCTATGAGCAGACCTGTTGTTGTTTGCACAAAGCACATTGTTGCACATTGTTGCTAATGACAGGTACACCACGAGCTGGGACCGACGATGGTCCCAGGCTTGGGGGCTCGCAGGAGAACCAATCAGAACACAGGGGGACTCTCTACTGACGCCATTACTCATAGCCAATCAGCAAGGGTCCCCTTGTTGCAATTCTGAAGTAACAAATGTTAGGGACAGCCCAAGTATACCACCTGATCTGGTATCTTCCAATAACAACTTTCTCTATATGCTAACCATACTAACCCTACCACTCGGAGAGCCAATCCTGAGTGACGATGGGTTTGTGTGCTAACTTTCTCAGGTGACGCAGGTAGCGCGTCATACTGTAGTAAAAAGGGCCTGCGAGCCCCTGTGAAAGTGATTTTTTGCGCTTTCTCGAATGCATATGAGAAACACGTCCCTGCCATTGCAATAAACCGCAGTCTCAGCCTTGCTTCTTGTGTGTGTCTCATGCTCATTTTTGGGGAGACGGGAGGAGTTGGGGCCTCCCAGCCCAGAGGTCCGCAGACGGCTCTGCCGACTCTGGGATAATCAACCCGACACACCCCTACCCATGGGTGCCTTAAGGGTATCCCATGGGTCTGCTCACCAAAACCAAAGGAGAGAGCTGCACCAACAGGAGTCCCACATTAACTCCTGCGTGGAAAACACAACAGAACACACGATAAAAAGCAGTAAAGGACAAGGATACAGAGGCCCTGTCCCTCCGATGCATTTCCAGCATCACATTGGGGCACAGTTCAGGAGGAATGGGAAACCCCCTTGTGTAATTTTTCCCGAAACCCCAATCTTTTTATGGCCTATTCTAAAGTGGAAATAGTTGAGAAAACTAACTTTGTCATTATTGACTTCAAGTCCCATAATTCCCCCAGTACTGACATGAGGAAGAAATCTAGTGGAACAAAGATGCAGGAGTGGTCATCTACATGGTCATGATGAGAGGCTTCAAAGGCCTCCTCATGTGCTGGTAAAAGGGAAGCAGAGAATGCAAGTCTGAAGAAATGTGTGCAGGCTGTGTATGCAGTGGGAAGCAAGATTAGAGGAGCCAGAATACGCCGGGATCTTTGAGGGTTCTGGGAGGGCCTGTGCCTCTAATATGGCTAACTGCAGAGGCTGTGTGGCAGGAACCATGAGAGGGAAACACTTGCCCATCGAGAGCACGTTGTGGATAGATTGCGTAGTGGGAAATATAAGCAGTAGAAGCAGCTGAGAGGTTCCAGGTAGTTGGGCTGCATCCAAAACTCTCAGGAGCCACAGCGGTTCCAATTCAGTATGGCGAACACAAAGGCAATGGAAAGCACTGTGTTTGCCTTCCCGTGAGAAGGCACAAACACAGCGGTCCTGCAAGCATTGAGCAGGGCACACAAGAGCGACCGAGCTGGTGAGATTAGTCTGCAGATTATGAATGCCGATATCGGGGTACTCTGATGTTGGCCACATGTGTCGTGTAGACTGTCTCACTCGCAAGTGAGCGAGGACTGTGCAGATGAATATTACAAATACCGAAATCAGCAAAAGCGGCATTCCTTAAAGACAAAAGATTCTAGAACTGAGTTTGCAGGTTGTGTGAGACTCCAACACCCCAATGGGGAAGACCCATTTAAACCTAAGTCGCACAAGCAAATACCCAAACCAAAAGGTAGTGAAACTTAGCAATACCCTTCCATCACATATTGCCAAAGACCAGAGGGAAATGCTGAAAAACCCCAGGTTTCTATAGACCACTATTCAGACTCTGGGATACCAACATGTGAAGTTGATACAAACGTACATTGCCAAATGAGAAACCCGAGAAACCTTCAGGCTTGTCACTGTTTATATATTGGTACAGAAGGAAAAGGAAAGTGCCAACCTGTCTGCCCTTCGGGAAAAGAAGGTTAACCAGATAGAGGACCAGAGTTGTGATGAGTGTTGTTTTCCACAAAAAGAAGTTGAACAATACATGTAGCCAAACAGTGCAAATTTGTTATTGTCCCAGATTGGAAGGGACCACCATTGTAGATTTTCTTTAGTGTTAGTCGTGCATGTGGGTATACCCGAATGACAGCACTGTTGTGGTGATACACCTGGTATGAGAAGTAAACGAGTTATTGTGGTAATTGTAGGCTTGGCAGGAGAGTAGACCAGGCTCACATTGATACATCACAACAGTTGATGGAGGGTTAAATTTGACAACAAGAAGAGAACTGTATGAAGTGACGTTTGAAGAGTGGTGGTTCCTTAGAAGTTCTTATTTGACAAATCATCCTGAAGAATGACAATTATTGTTGATTATTTGAAAAGAAATACATGAAGATTGATTCCACTTTTGAAGTATTATTGAAGTGGCAGAACTTTATTGTCAAACTGAAATTACCATCAACTGTGTTGGAACTTTGTGAACAATGACCAGGATTTCCAACCTTATTTTTGGAACTGTTGAGCATGATGTGGGTCAAATCTGGAGAAGGGACTTTTCACCCAGAAGAGACATTGGGCCTCATTACGAGGCTGGCGGAATGAGATTAACGGCGCCAGTAATGGTGCCGGCGCCGTTAATCCCATTCCGCCCTATTACGAGGATTCCTCGCGAGACCCGCTCTGGATGTCTGGTTTTACCAGACGTCCAGAGCGGGGCCTGCGACGGGACCAGGGAGCTAACAAAGGGCCTGTTAATAACATTATTAACGGGCCCGTTGTTAGCTCCCTCCCATTTCCATTGAGCCCTATGGGGGCTCGAATGGGAATGGGGAAGGAATGGGTCTGGGTTCCCTGAAGGAGGAAATACTGGGCTCTCCAAAGTTGAAATCACCCGTTATTTCCCCATTCAGGGAACCCGGACCAAGACACGATTTTGGAGGCAGCCAAATGTTTTCTATTAAATGACATTGGGGGTCATTACAAGGTTGGAGGTAGCCATGGTGCTAATGGCACCATGGCTACTCCCTTACTACATACTGGGTCCATGTTCCTCGAATGAGGAATTATTAGGCCATTCCAACCTTGGAGGACCCGGTAATTCCTCATTCAAGGAACCCAGACCCGGTACCTCCCCATTCCCAATCGAGCCCCCTAGGGCTCAATGGGAATGGAGACCATGCTAATAACGGGCCCGTTATTAGCATGCTGGTCCTTTAGCGGCTCCCACTAAGGGTCCCTGGTAAAACCAGCCGCCCTTAGTGGGACCTGCTAAAGGACCTCGTAATGCAGCAGTAAGGGGTTAACGGCACCGGCACCATTACCGGCGCCGTTAACCCCTTACCGCATAGGTCGGAATGAGGCCCATTGCCATGTATTTCCTTATTATGTTATTGAAAGTATGAGTGTGAGGGCCAGCTATCCTTTGAAAGAGTGTTTCCTTCAGTTTATTTTAAGCAGGGAATCCCCATTAGGGTAGATATAGTGAGGTTTTCAACCAACCTATTTAATTTAATAAAATGGCTAACTTTGAAAATAACTAAAAAAGTTGTCAATCTCACATTTTTGACCCCTCACAGTAGATGGATGCCTGTAATGTTCAATATCGATCCACTTTTAAGTGTTGTTCTTTTCTGATCTTTGGTAGATCAGATCTGCAACACTCCCACTTCTGCACCTATAAAAGTGGAAGTGATTCAAAGTACAACCTCTACTGTTGCTATCAATGGGTGTGCATTATTGTGGTGTAATACCAGTGCATTTACTTGCATAAATAAAGGACCCTTGTGGAAACAAAGAAATTGATATGAGGCCGGGAAGCCCAAAGGAAACACACCAACACAGGTTACAAAGAACATACAAAGTTTATTCAAAAGCTACAACAATTACCAAAAAGTCAATTGACAAACGGATAGCTATTCGGCCCTCAGAGTAACAGAACGAACTATCAACGGTAGTTCACTTTGTTAGTGTGAGAGACCGTACATTGGGATACTTGTGCTTTTATACTTTTTTATCCAGCTCTGGCCAACCCCCTCGCGGGTTAACCATTCTTAGGACCAGGCCTAGAGTTCGTTGCCAGGTCAATCCCATAATGTATGCATTTCGATCAGTTTCGCTGATACAGTTGTTCATTTACGCATAGGTCAGGGATAGGACAAGGTCTCAGTTCGTGACCCCAACAAGTGGCCTGCAGGCATATTATTCATTCATGTATGCGGAGGTCACAACGGCCAGAATCCCACTCGAAATGTCATTCAGCCTCCATTTTGATGTTCAGGGTGACTTCCACATTGCAAGAGAACCTAAAATCTCGGCTAAATCCAAGATGGCGATTTACACAGTACATTAAGGTCAAGACCTTGCTGCGGAATCTATTTACACGATGTTTTTAGGCAACTTGGCGTAGGCCAACACACATTCAAACAATGCGATAGGAGGTATAATATTATTTCAATTCCGACAGACCCTCCTTTTGGCCTATGCCAAGTGCTAAACATCATTCCTAATACTTTTGAAAATATCTCCATGTGCTATCATCCATAGATTCCGCATCATTGTCTGTAATGTCTATAGCCATAAGGTTGTTCATAAAAACCTCTTGTAACATGAATTCTTTAGATGCTGTATCTGGGGCATATATTTTATGCCCTATTACACTCACTGCTTGGGCACAGCATCCCCCTATCATTCCACGCATACTTGGGAGGCATTGAAAACAGCAACAAAGGAATAACAGGATCCCCAAAATAACCAGAATAACGGAAAGCACCTTCCCACCCCAAGATCGCAAAGAATCCCAGAACCAAGTACTAAGGTTCCAGTCTCCTACAGGGATATGGACTTCAGAACTGAGAGTATGCAAGTTCTGTATTGCTTTAAAAATTGTTGGCGAGGAGTCTGGTACGAAAACACAACAAGCGGACCCCACTAATTTGCATACTCCGCCTCGTTCTGCCAAAATGACATCTAATGCCATCCTATTTTGAAGTGCTACCAATCTCTTTGCCTTTTGCTCTAAGGTCATATTGTAGAGTATGCCCGTGGTCCGGTTGATCGTTCTCTCCAGTACCCTTGCTAATCCCCTAATGTTCTCTGAGTTTGTTATTTGTCCCCAAAAGGGAACAACTGATTTCGCTATGTCCCCCAATACTTACCCAGGGGTATCTCCGTTGTCGTCTCGCGACGGGCGAGCCTTAGAAATCTCTAATGTACTTGCTACAAATACCCCAGGTAACAATATTCCAAAATAACAGGTTCCCTGCCAATCCTTGGGCAACCAGGGAAATGCTAAACTACCGCAAACAAAATAAACAGGCCCCCCTACATACAGAGGCCTGTTTTCCCCAGTCAAATTTACAACGTTTTTACAAGCTTCAAACTCTCCCATTGGCCTAGTGCCATTTCTCTGAACACAGAAGGGAACCGAGTCAGGACTATGATTTATAGAATAAGAAGGAGGTACAGCGTCCTTATTGCCTATCAGAGCCATTTTAAAGGAAATCAGAGTTTGAAAAGGAAGAGATAGTTTGTCAGACGGCCTAATAGAAGCGACGTTAGGCTTACTTCCATTTGCGAAAAGCGAGCATCCCAGGGGAGTCAATTCACGCTTCTCGAAATCATTCAAATTAGTTCCATCAAAGTTCCCTGAGATGCTATCATTCCATCAGCCAAAGAATAGTGCTCTAAGAGAGGCATAGCAAGCAGTTGTTAAAGGTAGAGGATGTATATACCATCCCAGTCCCTTGTTCCCATGTTGCGGTAAATGAGTACAAATCCAACAATTACCCTTATTAAAAATGGCATGAGTAGCATTCATTACTATCATCAGAGTGTTATTATGATACCTTTGTCTATGTTGGGAGTCTCTAGGGGACAGGGTGTGAAGGTGTACAGAGGGAGTCAAAACAGTTGGTACAATCTCGGTCGGTAATAAAGGTTTCAGAGGATAGATTTCTTCGAAATACCAAAGTCCTACAGCAGCAGTTGCAAAAATAACAATTATCATTATCAACACACAACAGTACATTTTCGGGGCCCAGGCACATTGTTCATTGTCCAATTTGGTCACCCCCTTATTCACAAGTTCAATGCGGGGGCAGCAGCGGAGGTGGCAGGCATCGTAGTTCCTCAATCGACGACCCCAATGTTCGTTGCTGGCGACGCTACGGTCGCGCAATTTCTTAGTCCTTCCCAACCCTAGCCAGCAGAATCCCTTTTGTTCAACAAAACGTTCTCTTAACAAGAGAATTTCCGATCACTTCCTTTTTTCCGAATGCACGCAAAACTCGTGCCGTAGTTCTATTTCCTTGATCGAAGGTTGTACCTGGTGGTACCCAAAATTGACTGGTCCGGAAGTAAGGTATCGTCACTTCCTGAGGGAAGCGACGTGTCGGAGGCGACGGAAGTCGCAGAGCTCGAAACAGTGTTTTCCGGAAGTGATTTTTCAAGAGAGTGCAGAGACGAAATGGACTGTTCCCCAAGCTCCTCAGGCTCAGAGAACTTCTCCGACGCACTCGCAGCGCTGTTTGCTACTCCAAGATCAGAGACTGTAGCGTCAGCGAGGGGTTCTGCTTCTTCTGTAGGGTGTGGCGTCGGGTGAGGAAGTTTCTTGACATGCGTCGCGTGAATCCAGTTCTTCTTTCCAGCCACCCGCACTGCTGTCCTGGTGACCAATAACACCTAATGGGGTCCCCGCCAGCGAGGCGCGAGACAGGAAGACCTCTCGTAGGCCTTCACTAGGGCCCAACTTCCAGGCTGTATATCGTGTCCTGGGCCCGTGAACCGTACCGGTAAAGCAGAGTGCACCTGGTGATAAATGAAATACAGGTTTTTAGTTAACTGGTTACAGTAGTCTACAAGCAATACATTTTCCACCTCTCTCAGGGCTTTAGGTTTCGGGAGACCCCATATGTTAGGAGGTCTCCCCATCACTACTTCAAATGGAGAAAGCCCAGTTCTAGTCTGAGGTGTGGTACGCATAGCTAATAACACAATAGGTAAGGCATCTGGCCATTTTAGTTTGGTATCAGCACATGTTTTTGCAAGTTCATTCTTTAGAATACCATTGTGTCTTTCCACCAAACCAGCGCTTTGAGGATGTCTAGCTGAATGAAATCGTTTCTCAATACATAGGGCTGTACATATTTGCAAAATTACTGCTGCGATAAAGTGAGGGCCATTATCCGACCAGATTATCCTCGGGAGCCCAAATCGAGGAAAGAATTATTTTACCATAATCTTTGCAGTGGTCATGGCGGTAGCATCTTTGATGGGGAAAGCCTGACCCACTTACTGAAGGCACAAATAATTACAATAACATATTTTAGATTATTACATCGTTCCATCTCAATAAAATCAAAGTGAATGACCTCGAAGGGGACAGAAGGGGGCCCAAAGCTTCCCCTTGGAGTCGCTGTCCCCTTCCCCACATTGTGCTGTAAGCAGATCATACAGTTCTGGATGTGCCTCTTTGCAGTCTCCAGAATCTTGTCATTTACCCAAACTTGTTCTGGCATTTTTGTGATCTGCTGGGCACACACATGTGTAGGACCGTGTGCCATCGTAACCATTGGCAATATATATGAATCAGGGAGCAACCATTTCCCTTCGGATGTATCCACCCAACACCCTTCATCATCCAGTTTCCCCATCCCTTCAGCCCACCTTTTAGATTCCTCTATCGTGGCATCAGTTTGAATATCTCGCACAGACCCAATACCTTCATCCATTATGCAAGCATCTCTCATTTCCCTCGAGGCATACATGTCCATGCTAAGGTCTGTGGCCGTTTGCCTGGCTATCAAATCCGCAAAAGCATTCCCTTTGCCCACATCATCTATGACTTTCCGATGTGCTGCACATTTTATGATTGCTAACTGTTTAGGGAGTGAGAGCGCCAAGAGTAATTGCACTATCAAGGGGCCATGCTGGATCTTGGTCTCATGTGAGGTCAGGAACCCTCTTTCCGACCAGAGCTTTCCAAAGTTGTGAGCCACCCCAAATGCGTACTGACTATCAGTATATATATTTACTCTATGCCCTTGGGAAAGTTCACAAGCTCGGGTCAACGTTATAATCTCTGCGGCCTGCGCGGAGTTATGCGAAATTCTCTTAGTTTCGACAACTTTGCTCAATGTAGTAACTGCATAAGCAGCTGTAGATGTACCATTCGAAAGTTTGAAGCAGGAGCCATCACAAAACAGCTCCCCTTCTGCATTATCCAAAGGAGTATCTATGAGATCTATCCTGCCCTTCGTTTCTTGTTCAGTGGTATACAGGCAGTCATGTAATTCTTCGTCCCCGCAAACAGTGTTTTGCGGGAAAGGTAAGAGTTCAGCCGGATTAAGAACACAACATCTCTTAATTTGAATATGAGGGGCAAACAGAATTAGTTCATACCTTGTTAACCGTGCAGAGGTGAGGTGTTGCGTTTGGGTTTTGTTCAATAGCATATCAACAGAGTGAGGTACCATCAAAATCAAATCATGGCCTAGGACCATTCCCTCACTCTGTTTTACAGACGCGGCAGCAGCAGCGACAGCGCGCAAACATCTTGGCAAAGCGCATGCGACAGGATCAAGGGCGGAGGAGTAGTAGCCGCACGGCCTATTCTTCCCTCCGTGTTCCTGTGTTAACACAGCCAAAGCACATCCATCACATTCATGCACAAACAACACAAAGGCCTTGTCATAATTTGGAGTACCCAGAACCGGTGCCGAACATAGCGCGGTTTTGAGAAGCTCAAATGATCGTTGATGTTCCGATTCCCATGGCAGTGGAAGAGAAATGCCCTTCTTCGTCAAAGCCAACATCGGTTTTATCACTAGTGCGAAATTCGGGATCCACAACCTACAGTAAGAAGCCATACCTATCAGGGCTCTGACTTCCTTCTGTGTTTTTGGAACAGACATGCCAGAAATGTGTTGTATTCTTTCAGGTGTCAATCTTCTCCCCTCCTTTGACAGGAGGTAGCCTACATAGGCAACCTCCTGACAACAATATTGACATTTTTTAAGTGAAGCTTTGTAACCATTTTTAGCTAGATGAACAAGCAACAGTACAGTGCCTTCTTTACAGGCACTCTCAGAGTCTGCAGCCAAAAGCAAATCGTCAACATATTGAAGCAGTGGGCAAGTATGTGGCAATTCAAGGGTGTCGAGCTGCTCTTTCAAGGCTCTACTATAAATGCTGGGACTTTCAGTATACCCTTGGGGTGCCCTTGTAAATGTAAATGAGCGTCCCCCCAAGGTGAACGGAAACAGATATCTGCTTTCTTTATGTACAGGAATACTAAAGAAGGCGTTTTTTAGATCCACAATGCTAAAGTGTGTAGCCGTAGCAGGGATCATTGTCAATATCGTCGTCACATCAGGCACAATAGGAAATTGTGGGGCGACCACTCTGTTAATAGCACGGACATCGATTATGAACCGGTATGGAATTGCATTGTCGCCTTTCTTATATACAGGCAAGATCAGACTGTTACATAAACTACCTGTAATCTCCTCGATCACCCCACGATGCACAAAATTGGAGACAATGCATTTCAAAGCACGTTCGCCTTCTACTGATATTTTATACTGCGGGATGCGTGCCAGTTTCACTCCATGTTTCAGAACTATTTTAACAGGCTCAATCTGTAACACTCCGACATCATTGTCGTCCACTGCCCACAAATATTCCGGGACAATGCTAAACTCGGGGGGTAAAGGTCGAATCAAAAACTGAGAATTAGGAAGTTGCTGTGGTGAAACCGTCAGCCGTACTCCATCCGAAGAGCAATGAATAACTGCGTTCAATTTCTTTAACAAATTCAACCCCAGCAAATTCTCTCCACAGTTTGAAGTGAGAAGAAAAGGACAATGGTCCGTAAAGGGACCCAAAGAAACGGATACCGGCGCAGAAACCGGACAGATAGTTGGTATACCAGAAAACCCTACAGAAACATTTGTTTGCCCTGACAGTGGGATGTTTGGAACCCAAGAATGATCAATGGAGCACTTCTGTGCTCCAGTTTCAATCAAAAACTGGTGTTTCCTATTCCATACTAATAATTCAACGTAGGGGCCTTTCTGATTAACGGGAATAGGCGAAGGTTCCAAACCCTGCTTCGGGCAATCCTAATGGAACAGAGCCTCGTCAGAAGGAAGCTCTTCAGAAAGGTAGGCAGCAGAAGGGTGATCAAATATGTTTCTCGAGTCCATACTCGAGGTCTGATTTTCCTGTGAAAAAGGTTGCTGGGGATCTTGTAAAAGCTGACCTCTATCAGGGGCCCCCTGCTCCAGGACGGCCCCTAGGTCGTCTACCCATACCCCCAAACGCACTGTTTGACCTCTGGCGAAGGACAGGGCAATGTGCTCGCCAATGACCTTCCTGGCGGCAATAAGCACATTGATTAATATTCACAGGACTCAAAGGAGCATTTCCTTTTGGGACGTACTGACCTCTAGTCTCTGTCATGCCACCTCTGGGGTTTCTAACAATTTGCTGTAATAATACTTTGGTTTTCAAATCTCCCTTTCTCTTTTCAATTTTTTCCTTCTCATTATTAACACGGTTCTCATAATACTGAGCCATGTGCAAATCCTCAGATTGAGATTTTGCCTGCCAAGCGCTCTCAGAGGACATAATCTGTGACTGGATGTCAGTTAACAATCCACGTACAAATTTGTCCACAAACAACCTCTTCCCCGACTCTGTACCTAAATCCTGTCCACTGAAGTCAGAAAATACCTGCTCGAATCTATTAAAAAATTCGGTGGCGCCTTCAGTTTTCCCTTGGACACAGGCCGTAAGCTTGTCCCAAATAATCCTTTTCTCTGGAATTATAGTTTTTAGTTTAGCGACAATTCTATCAGGTAAAGTAAGTATTACCTGTGGTGGTTTCTCACCAGCTGGTGTTTCTCCATAAATTCTAATCACATTAGCCCATGTATCTCCCAACCCCGCACATTGTCTATTGTCCGAACCTGTTTCCATACATCTACGGGTACTACAGGGAATAATAAGTCAATGTCACTCAAGTTGAACACAGAGGACTGTAAAACAGACTCTATTTCTTTGTAAAACCCTGTCGGGTTTTTCCTAATATCGGGAACTGATTGTCTAATTGTGTTCACTTCCTGTCTTGAAAACGGGACGTGAACAAATTGCGATACATAATGTGCAGGGATATCCACAGCGGGGGCACCAGTCCCAGCGGTGGCGGGGATCTCAACTTTTGGGACAAAGGTCGGAGGAACCTCTCTCATAGGCAACTGAGATATAGGTACCTCCGGCCGCTTACTAAGCAATAGAGCCAGGTCGAGCGCTAAGGCAGCTGTAGAAGTATCGGGCGAGAAAGCCCTTTTACAAATCCCCAATAATTATATGGGGCAGCTAACCCTCTTCCTTACATATTCCTCTTGCAGGTGCTGTACCATCACCTGAATTACCTTTCTTTGCATTTCTACTGTATACTGACTATACTTGTCATATACTTCATCTGGTGGTATCGATGAATCCGAGATCCATCGAACCGCATCTTTAGTACAAATTCGTACTTCCTCAGGTGCCGATCTATGGCACGAAAGGAACCGTGTCTGTACATATATTCTATCATCTTCGTCGTCCTCATCTCGCGACTTTTCAAAGTCTTTCCTAAACTCAAACAATTTTTCAACATGTCCATATACTTTCTGCTCCGTGTCCTTCGAAAGTGCCAAAGCATTCAGATCTCTCACCCCTTGTGGAAGATCTGAATTTTGTAATCTACCCCACATCACACATAAATGAGTCCCCAGACCTTCGATAAAAACATTTTTCTCGGGAAAACTATTCAAATTAGATAATGTGGAAAAAACATTAACTTGATCACCTTTCTCCATGCAATGCTTAGCCCATGCAAACAATTCCTGTTTCTTATCTGCAGAAACAGTACTACGAGTCACAATCTTTGATCCTGCACCTGGATCGACTTCAGTGAATACGGGGCCACTCGGGAGCGGAGGTATAGGTAAATTTAATAAAGGTGCAACTATCGGTGCAGAGGGAAGGGGCGGCGCGATAGGCGGAGGAACAACAACCAAAGGACTAGGAACAATAGGCTGTACAGGGGGAACAGGAATAACAACAGGAGCAACAACAGGAATGGGCAGAGCGCCCAAAATAGGGGCATACGGAGGTGGCGCTGAGGCATCAGGCCTGCGTTCATTTAATAACTTCTAAATAAATTCCTCAGAAACATGGAAATCTTTAGAGGGGTACATTTTCTGGATTCCGAGTGAAAAGGCTCTATCCATATTTTTAACTGATTCTGAACGCTTTTCTTTATCATATAGTAATGCTTTTTCGGCGTTTGTTTTATGACGACGTGCATGCTTATCCCTACTTTTAAGCTGCTGTAATGCTTCTTTCTTCCAATTCTGTAACACATCAAAGGCTGCTAGTCTGGCCTTACAGATCGATTCTAAGTATTCAATACGGGGGATCTCAAAACTACCGTTGATTTGCCACTGAAATTCGGAGGCATGTCTGGTCTGTCTGTGCCAAATATCATTAAAGTCTATACTTCCAATGCCATACTTACAGTACATAGTACACGCCGGCGACCCCTCCTGTGGTGCCGGGTGGCTAAATTCCAAGGATTGTCGATCGCTGCGGAACAGGGCCCTAAAGCAGCTAGACAATTTCCCAGGCATTTCACAAATATTTGGTGTTACCTGGTCAATAATTGTGTCTGCAGATACACTACGCCAAATTCAAATTGTCAAGGTTAAATTAAGAGCCGGGTCACGACTGCACCTGACCAAACCTAAGGAGGACCGTACGGTTTATCAAAGAACTTACCTAACGAATTTTACCTTGTGTTTGGTGGTTTTGGCAAATCTGCCCGCCTCAAAAATGGACCCTCGTCAAGATGCCGTGTCAGACCACACGACTATCGTCCAAGGATCGGATCGTGCAGCGCTGCCGAGGTATCGCGTCTCGATCGGTCGGGCCCGCAGAATCACACTGTCCGATCCCGGTTCGATAGTCTGCGTCAACCTTCAATGATCCGGCATCAATCTTGAGGGTCCCTTTTCGGGCGCCAACTGTGGAAACAAAGAAATTGATATGAGGCCGGGAAGCCCAAAGGAAACACACCAACACAGGTTACAAAGAACATACAAAGTGCTTTATTCAAAAGCTACAACAATTACCAAAAAGTCAATTGACAAACGGATAGCTATTCGGCCCTCAGAGTAACAGAACAAACTATCAACGGTAGTTCACTGTGTTAGTGTGAGAGACCGTACATTGGGATACTTGTGTTTTTATACTTTTTTTATCCAGCTCTGGCCAACCCCCTCGCGGGTTAACCATTCTTAGGACCAGGCCTAGAATTCGTTGCCAGGTCAATCCCATAATGTATGCATTTTGATCAGTTTAGCTGATACAGTTGTTCATTTATGCATAGGTCAGGGATATGACAAGGTCTCAGTTCGCGACCCCAACAAGTGGCCTTCAGGCATATTATTCATTCATGTATGCGGAGGTCACAACGGCCAGAATCCCACTCGAAATGTCATTCGGCCTCCATTTTGATGTTCAGGGTGACTTCCACATTGCAAGAGAACCTAAAATGGCGGCTAAATCCAAGATGGCGATTTACCCGGTACATTAAGGTCAAGACCTTGCCGCGGAATCTATTTACACAATGTTTTTAGACAACTTGGCGTAGGCCAACACACATTCAAACAATGCGATAGGAGGTATAATATTATTTCAATTCCGACACCCTGAGCAGCATATTTCTCTCTGGTTGTGGCTCCATGCTGTCGCAATGTGTCATTCACCCACCTCCCCCTTCTACCTTCTTCCACAGAACTCACGCAAGCATTAGTCTATTACAAGCTACCCTAACAGATTCTATGTTCCTCCTTCCAGGTGTCATTTGAAGGCATGTATTGTACCCATTCACTTGAAGAGCTGCACACTGACTGCTGTGAATCTTGATTAGCAAAATCTCCCAACTTCCTCCCACATAAAATCACACAACATGTGTCTCGCTCAATTCAACCACACATATATTTTGCACTTCTTCGCAGTTGTTACCTGATGGCGCATATTTCAATGCAAGAACTTAGAATTGAGTGATTTATATGCTGCTGCCCTTAATCTATGTTACTTGCACACACGCAAGTCTCATTAAAGCAGTTCTAAGCAGGGATGTAATTCCACCAAAATGTCAGGGGGTGGCGGAAGTGACATCATCAGCCCCCAAGTGACACAAGGAATTAAAGAATCAACTCCTCACATCAAACTGAGGAGCCTATTATTTTGGGGTCAGTGTGCTGTCCACAGTATTTAGCACAAGACTATTCACTAATATAAATCTTGAAAAATAATTCTCAACACCACGTCCGCTTTTAGAATCTTGATAGCCCTATGCACAACCAAGACTGAATTGCTCCTTAAAGTAAAATACAAATGCAGTAGTTGGGCTAAAATCAAGTGGGATTCACACATACAGTAATGGTTTATATGTGTTGCGTGAACATCAAGAGGGGTCTGAATCGAGCGTCTGGGAAGGTAGGCAGAAATATCCAGAGAGCAACTTTACACTACTGTACTCTTCAAGATAAAAAGAGACTCCAGGTACATGCTAGACTGCCGTGGTAGGTGCTGTGAATATGGTGTGGATAAATGCATTGGATGTAGAGGTGGCATCATAAAGATGCAGGAACATTTTGCACTGTGGGTTGGTTAGACTCACCCAGAGTATGCAATCATGACTGTGCAAACCTTGCATTGCCTCCACAAAACGAAAAGCACAGGTGCTGCCATGGCACCCAATGTACCGAGGGACCATTTGAGATGCCTTACCAACACGGTGTGCAGTGCATATCCCACCTCTGGGAACACATTGCAGCCACAGTCTGTGATCTTTGGGAGGCACCCAGACAAAACACAGCAATACACTAAAGCTACTTCTAAGAAAACCCAAATGGTATGTAATACATATCTCAACTTAAGGCACACACTGCAATGGGGGACCCATCAGGAATCGCTCACTGGGTGAGCAGTGTACATCCACTCACTGAACAATAATGATAGAGAGACGCACATGGGGACAAACAAAATAAAAGTCGCACATGGTCACAAAGTACTGAAATACTCAAAGTCACCCAAACTGTGCGCAGCATGTATCCCAAACCAGGATGCGCACTCAAAACCCTTCAACCCCAATCGCACTGTAGGGACACACTATTGTACTCGCATTCAGGTGGAAATACTCATAGCACATATATTTAGCCACCACGCAAACACACTGCAAAAGGAGTGAAAGCAGAGAGTGTAGAGAGAGTGTTCCCTGGTGTGGAAAACTCTGAGGAAATTCTTTCTACTTTCTCCATTGGAGGTGGCAGCACCATCAAAACACCTTCTCTGAGTGCAGAGCATCGCTGAGAGTGTAGCGAGAGTGTTCCCTGATTTTCCTTGGGCTTCCTGGCTTTGGGTGTCGAGAGGAACAAACAAGCTGGTGCAAATGAAAACGACACGCAGCTTGGAAAGTAATAACTTTGCACATAATAAAATGTAATCTTGCTCGCTTCCGATCCTCTATAAAAATATGTTTCAGTAAAGAACGTGTTTGCTGATCCGCTATTGATGCAAGCAGTCAAGTGTTTTTAAGGGGACATTTCATCAAGAGGCATATGGCATACAGACGTAGATGGAAGTAAAGTCGGCAAACATGCAACGGGTCACCAAATAGGCCTTATGTTTGACATAACACATGATCTTCAACTAGTCAAAACCACACCACAATCTCTCCCCTTCAAACGCCTGCAGACCACGCAGAATGGTGCAGTTAGGGCAGTTTTTGGTCTCGCCAAATGTGACCATACCTCTGACCATAGGAGAGAATTCCACTGGTTGCCAATTAAGGAGGGAGTGAAATACAAGACTCTGTCCCTAACCTTTAAATATCTTCATTCAGTAGCCCCCGTCTACCTGGAAAGAAGAGTATCTCACGCAAAGCCTTTGAGAACTCTCCGCTCAAGCAACTCACATCTTCTAACCCAACCGCGCTATTGCTTGGAGAAGTTTGGAAGCACTTGCTTTGAAGTTAGGGTCCCGATGGAATGGAACTCCTTACCTTTCTCCATCAAAACATCTCCCTCTTTGACGGTATTTAAGAAAGCTATTAAGAGGTTTCTTTTTTATTCTTTGGATTAGATCTCCCTCCTCTCATATGCTTCCCCCTGACTGATTTTAGCTGTTTGTCCTTTGTGTGCGCTCTGAGGCCCTTGAGTGTGTAAGGCTTTATAAAAATAAAATAAATAAATAAATGAATACATGAAAGAGAATTAACAGCAAATGATGCAGCCAGCTGGCAGGGATAATCGGACAGTGGCACAGAATGCGAAAAAGTAAATACAATTCTTAAAGCCAAAAAAATTGATTTTGTAAATACATCAGTGATTTTCCCCGTCCACAGACTCCCAATTCATACCTATATGGCATCTTAGAACAATGCAAGGTCTCGGCTAGGATACTGAGCATGGTCCAAACATCGTGCTGCAAACCTCCAGAAGAGAACATATTTCATGAAGCAAACAATCTGACGGACGCGAAAATATTGGCTTTTGAATTCCCACTGGGTGAAGGAAAGAATGACCAAAATTAGTCTGCAGACACCAGCAAGAAAGAAGGCTTATTTAATCCCCAGGAGCGGGGAGAAGACACCAGGTGGGAGAATACATCGCCTTACGGCAGACAAAAACAAGTCAAGGAAGAAGATAGTGTCTCAGTGGAGGCACAAATCCCGAACGCCCAGAATGAAACTATTGGACAACAAGAAACCAACAGGGGGAAACCCACAATGCTGTAAAGGATTGAAAAATTGTCTGTAGCACCAGAATAATAGTCCCGAAGCACAGAAATAAATTCAAGCCTCATCAGTAACACCAGCAAACATAAAAAGAAGCCCAAGTCCCAGCAAGGAATTGTTGAAGGAATTATTCAATGTAAAGACATTGCGTGAGTGCATGAAATCACCTAGGAGTAGAGAAAAAATAATGAGCATCCGTTATGAGGACCAAAATGGAAAAATAAATTGCATTAATAGTGTGAAAAAGCAGCTGGCTCAAGAACAACTAAAAGAATGCCCGATAGCACACAACGACGGAAAGAATACGAAGAACCCGACCTCCATTTCGTCAACATCCTCACTTGACGATTCTGTTTTCTCTCCACAAAATCCAACCACACCCGAAATCTACTAAATTCAACTCCTTTCTAAACTAATTGCAATATGATTTTTTTTATTTTATTTTATTTATTTTAATATTTACATTGAGCCAGTAACTTGCGAGCCTTGGGGCGCAGAAACAAGGACACGAAAACAGACAGACGGTGATTAGACAGAGCAGACGGGACTATCACATTTAAACTGACTGAGGTTTGGGCAGTGAGGCAATTTATTTGAAGATGTGGGTTTTTACCCGTTTGCGAAAGCGCGAATAGTTGGTTTCCAGTCTAAGATGGTCCGGTAGGTTGTTCCAAAGGTTGGCTGCAAGGGTCGGAAAGGCTCTGCCTAAGCCACTTTTGAGTTTGTGTGGTGCCGTTGCGATTTTACCAAGTTGGGATGATCTCAGTGTTCTATTAGGAACATATGGTTTGATCCTTGTTTTTAAGTAGGTTGGTGCCTTTCCGTAGATACATCTGTGAACGATGGTTAAGGTCTTGACATGCACCCTGTCTTCGATTTTCAGCCAATGAAGCTCCCTTCTGGAGTTGCTGATATGCTCTGTTCTAGTTTTGAGCTTGGCAATTCTTACCGCGTTGTTCTGTACAATTTGGTAGCTTTGTAGGCATTGCTTGGAGCCACCCAGGACTAAGGCGTTGCTATAGTCGAGTCGTGACAAGATGGTGGCTCTTGCTATGGTCGCACAGTTTTCCTCAGATATGAAGGGTATGATGGCTTTTATTAGACGGAGGTGGTAAGCACAGTTTCTTTTGATGAACCCCTAAGGATGCTTCCAGCAGCATACCAAGGGTTTTAACCTTGCTTAGGACCGGTATGGGGGTATTTTTAATTTGGAAGGATGTGTAGGATGAGGATAGCTTAGCACGAGCAGAGGATGAGCCGAAAATCATGAGTTCCGTTTTTTTCCCGTTTAGGCACATCCAATTGGAGCCCATCCATTGCTCCACGTGGTTGTATTGCGTGGTAAGTTGCTAGCTATTTTTCTGATAATTGCCACTTAGTTCGAATACAAGCTGCGTGTCGTCAGCATAGTTAGTGAAATAGGTGTTTATGTGGTCGAGAACAAGGCATAGGTACCTCAAGTAAAGATTAAACAGTAGGGGTGACATACTGGCCCTTTGGGGAACTCCACAGAGGATTTCTTTTTCCAGGGAGAACTTGTCCCCCCAGTGCACTCTGGATATTCTGTTTTTTAGAAAGGACATTATCCAGCTGATGGCTTCATCAGAGCAGTTGGTGGTCTTTTTTAGCACATTCTGGAGTAGGTTATGGTCGAGGAGATAAAATAGGGCGCTGAGGTCAAGTAGAACGAGGAGGCCTGTCTTACCCTTGTCAATAATACTGAGCATTTTGGTCTGAAAATCTAACATGGCCGTCTCGGTACTGTGAGCCGGGCGGAAACCAGACTGCTGTGGGTGGAGGGAGTTAGATTCCTCTACATGTGCCTGGAGCTGCATGGTGGCGATCTTATCCATGATTTTGAGGATGAAGTTGCAGTTTGTTATGGATCTGAGGTTATTCGGATCGCGTTGGTCAAGATTAGGTTTTTTAACAAGGGGTTACTGTGACCTTTTTGATGGCATTAGGGACTTCCTGGTCTCTGAAAGAGGCATTAATGATCTTTGTCAGGATGGGGGCGAATATGTCTGTGTTGTCCAATATTATCTTGGGTGGAATGATATTCTCTGCACAGGTCGTGGGTTTCATGGTCGCCAGTACCTTGATCATTTTGTTGTTGTTGATCTCTGTGAACTTGAAGGTTCCAATGCCTGATGTTGCGGTCTCAACTGGCAGGGTAACTGTCGTTTTTTTGTTGGTCAGAGAATCTATGATGGCGTCCCTGGCTTTAGAAATTTTGTTGAAGAAGGCGATCTGGGTGGCATCGCATTCTTCTTGAGAGGGTAGGAAAGGAGGGGTAATGGCTTTGGGTTTTTCTATGGATTTAAGGATATTAAACAGTTTGCTGGTGGAATTAGCGGCTGTAGAAATCTGTTAATTGTAGAAGTTTTTCTTGGCCCAGGTTATCATATGTTTATATTTTATTTTGCTTTCCTTCCATCGGGCTTTATTGGCTGATGAAGGATATTTTAGCCAGACATTTTCTCTGTTTCGTTTGTCCCTTTTTTGTTCTGCTAGTTCAAAGGAGAACCATTGTTGTTTTTTTTGGGTGGATCTAGTTGATTTGGTTTGGAGGGGAGCTATTTGGTCCGTAAGTTTCTCGAGGTGACTGAGTAGATTTGCTAATGTTATTTCACAGGAGCCATTCTCGGTTTGGTTGTTATCCACCTCAACTAGGCATTGTATGAGGTGGTTCCTATCAATGTTTTTGTAGTTACGGTAAGTCAAGAGGGTCGGGCAGTTAGGGGTTTTGGGTTTGGGAAGAGGCAGAGTGATATGAAAGGATATGCTATGGTGGTCTGACCATATGCAAGGTTCCGTCTTAAACTCTCGGGTTTCGAGATTGTTAGAGACGACCCAGTCAAGAAGATGGCCGTTGTCCATTGTGGGCTCTTGGTTGTTGATCTCAAAATCAATGTTGTTTAGGGATCTTTGAAGTTTACCAGCTTCTTTGTCTTTGGTATCACCATACCAGCGGTTAAAGTCACCCGTGACTAATGTGGCTGTGTTAGGTCCTTTAAGCATATTGAGTTGATGCGTTATTTCGTCGTTGAATTCTGGGGTGGACGTGGGGGGCATGTAGAGGACAATGAAGTTTAAACTACTGTTTGCCGTAGGGGTGTGTTTGTGGTGCAGTATTTCACAGCCTGTACATGTTATGCTGTTGGGAAACATGTGTATAGAGTCTCTTGCAATGACTGCTACACCACCCCCCTGGCCTTCTTCTCTATTTGAGTAGAAGATGGAGTAGCCTTCCGGGACTGCGATGTCGCAGGTGGGGCCGATAGGGTCCTTGAGCCAGGTTTCGGTTATGCAGAAAATGTCTATTTGTTCAATGACAATCCTGTCATGAACACATTGTGCATGTTTATTGAGAGAGCGCATGTTAAGCAAGCACATTTTTATGTCCAGCTTATTTGAAGGGTGAAACTCAGGACAGTTCCGGGGGGGAATGGTCAGTTTTTCTTTCTTGGGGGGGCCTTTTGATGGCTACTTTTTCCTTTGAGTCCTGACTGGCACGATATAGGACAGTGTCCACCGCTTTTTGGACCAGGTTAATGCGCGCAAGCTTACTGAGATCTGACGCGAGCTTGTCAAAGGGGAGCAACCCCATGATTACCTGTGAGGATGTTACAGTGGTCTATGAGAAGACAGGCAGCACTTTCCGCCCTGAACGCCGTGGACGGCGAGGACCAGCGGAGACCGGCTTGCCCCTGTTTGGGCTGCCATGATGGCAGCCCTAACATATCTTTGGTCCTATTTTTAAAGGTGTACAAGGTAATAAATGAGAACTACAAAGACCAGGCAACTCTATCAGCAATGATTCACTTGAAGTTAATATTTGTGGATACTTTTATATCATCATTGCAATCAAGAGTTGACAAAGAAGCAGCTAAATTACACCTACGCCTACACCTACCTACAGACCACTTTACCTTCCGGAAAAAAGGATAGTCTTTCCGTCAATGCAACATTTTCAAGAACTTAGAGATGCAAAAGGAGAATACCAGTTTTTATTTGGCATTTTATAGAAAAATGTATCCCACTCAAATAATTCCGTTGTTATCATAAATGGTCTTGAGATTCTGTTCCTGTATAAAGTATTTTTCTAGTGGCATGCAGGCACAAACGTGTTATAAGGAATTCACACTTGTGACTAGAAAGCATATTACAAGTCAATCCAGAGTTCAGGGAAACTTGCCTCTATGTGGTCGCAGAACTACTCAGTAACCTTATAGCATGGGTGTCTAACGGTTATGGCAGTAAGAGCTACTTGTAGTTAATGGCCAATTGGTGGGAGCTACTGACAAGAACTACTAGGGTGGTGATGTCAATGAGTATGAGCATGTTTTCAAAGATTTTTCTGGGTGATTTATTATAACAAAGGGACAACATATGCATGTACCATGACATTTATCACTTCAGAAACATCTTTATTTAATTATCTTTTGTTATTAGCTTTCTCCTAAAAATTTACGAGCATATCAGAATATAGGTAACCAATAGAGTGGCTGACACGGAACTCTATCCACCAGTGCTCAGTAATCTGGTGTGTAGATGGAAACAGCAACAGGGTCAGACTGGGACAAGAAATAGGCCAGGTCACCCAAAAGAAAAGTGGCCCACCCCTCGCCTCAAAAAGGTGGCCATTCCTCTCCTCACAACCCTTGATCTCTGATGACATCAAAGAAAGTGATGTTGTTTGACCCCACCTCAAAGTGACATCCCAGGAAGCCATGAAACACAACGTTTCGCCCCTTGACAAAACAGGAAGTGGCATCAAATAGCATTGTTCCTAAGTACACTACATTACTGTGAATCCAAGCAGACGTCCAAGGCCAAATGATATGTTATTGTATAGCACTTATGCTTAAGCTCTTTTTTATAAAACAAATATGCATACAATGTCACCCACCTGTGTTGGTACTCATGTATCGACATAAGAAGGTTGAAAGGCTTTTTGAAAAAAAGAAAAAAAAATGGAAAAACAAATGTTACTTTTTCTTCCTCCAAACCGGCACAGGCATGGCCAGAAACTGGGCCCCACTCCCCAGGGATGATTTTGGCACGGCAACGGGCCGAAAGGCCAAGAGGCCAATTCGACCATGAACAGCAACAGCACTCAGATGCTGCCAGACGGGATCAACATTTTGATTTCAGGACGGTTCAGAGATAGGCAATCAGATTGACTGATCGTGCAGATACCGTCTATGCCATAATGTTTTGACCTAGCTTCACACCTGACATGGCAAACATAAATTCAGGGCAGTTTTTAAAATCTTTCAACAGACTCAGCTGCAGGAGTCAATGCACCCTTCACAATTGCACAATCTGTAAAAGTGCATCTGTTTTTCATCAAATAGTTAGCAACTTTGAAGGAATTCCCCTGTAACAGCATTTGCATTGCAGCATTTAGTTTACCTACGTTTTAGGATCGTAGTCAGGGTCCTGTAGGATTATTTAGCGTGTTTTTGGAGTGCAGCGCCACTACATGGATCAATATATAGCGTTTGTTTTATTACTTGTATTTGTTTGTTTATATTACTTGTATTGCGCACCAGTCCAGGGGTAACTGGGCGCATTTTAGAAGACAATTTACAGCTTAGTTACAGGAGAAACACATGGCAAAAAGAAACAAGAAATAAACAAAGAAATAAATACACAATGTACCCAATATACACAACAGGCAGGAGTTCTAGTGCACGTAGTTACAGTTCTACTTAAGCAGGCAGTAACTGCTAGGCAATAGGTGTGTGCAAAAAGCAGAAGTGGAGAGAGACGCAGGAAAAGTCTAGGCAAGATGGTGGTCTATTATTTATCTGTGTCTTTAATCTACCTTGTAAGGTTGTGCCGGAAGGTGAGGTATGGTTGGTTTTTCCGCAGGGTGGGTGGTAGGGAGTTCCAAAGTTGAGCTTCTTTAACCTGGAAGCTACAGCCACCGACTCTGGACAATTTAAATCAGGTTGTTGATATGTTGTTACAGTTGACGGGATTTGGTGAGTCTTGTAGGTTTAGTTCTTGTGAATCTCGCAGAGAGGTAGCATGGTGCGGCATTGTTTGGGCATTTCTAAACTATTGAGGCCACTTTTAACTGGATTTTCTCCTGGGTAGAAAGCCAATTCTTGGCCCTTCTGAGTTTGGTGATGTGGGTTCTCCTGGGAATGCCGAATGCTGCTCTAAGCGCATTATTCTGTAAAATTTGAATTCTTTTGATAACTTCCTTGTTGGCCCCAATATAAAGCGAGTTGCAGTAATCCAACTTTGATAACACAAGCGCTCTTGCCAGTGTGATGCAGCTGTTGTTGGACAGGAAAGGTTTGCCTGCTCTTATCAATTTGCAGGTGTAGGTGGTGGCAGAAGCCATTGCGTTCACCTGTTTGTTGAAAGAGAGGGTAGAGTCCAGGTAGAAACCCATAGTTTTTACCACGCGAGCGGTTGTGATTTGGTTATTGTCTATGTTAAAAGAGGAGTAGTTAAGGCCCAGTATTTTGAGGGTAGCGGGTGTGCCAAGGATAATGATTTCAGTTTTGTCATCATTCAGGCATAGTCCATGAGTGGCCATCCAAGCCTGGATGATGAGATACACCCTGTTCACCAAGGCCAAATCCTTGTCATAATCACCAGAAAGTGGTAGGGGAATCTGAGTATCATCTGCGTGTTTTTGGAGTGCAGAACCACTACATGGGATCAATGTGTTGCTATAATGCGGTACAGCAAGCCATGTGTTGCCGGTGTAACATATGGCTATGTAAATGAAGACAGGCTACTCAGTCAAAAACACATCATTTTTTTTCACATTTAAAAACGCACCATTTTTTTTATCACCTGAAATGCCTCTGTTGCAGGAGACACATTAGAGGATTAATGAACTAATATAATTAACAGTACTAACATGATTCTAACTTAAAATCATAATGTGTTCTCCAAGTGCAAAATGAGGCAGGCTAACACTCATTTTAAACGGACATTCAGATTTTTTTTTTCCTTTCTCTTTCTCTGTGCTTTCAGGAAACACAACTCGAATAAGCAGGGAATTAGTGGATACAGTTTCTTACTGAAAAGTGAGCTATCGTTTGAAGAAGGAGGGTATGACATAGTGGATTCTTATTGGGCAGGCATCACGTTAGGGGCTGTAACAGAGAAGCAGCCGGGGAGAAAGAAAGGCAGTGGACATTTTGCACAGCTTCGGTGAGGACTTGGCGGGAGTTTCTGTGGGGTTGCCTGATTGAGGGGCGTCATTCCAGTGCACTGCTGACCTTCACAGGATGGAGATTCCAGTCAATTAGCACCGGCTTGAGGACCAAAGAGTGCAGATTGGAACTGCATGTCCTCGCCGGGTGCTCTAAAAGGAAGCCCTGAGCCATTTTTAAGAAAGCGACCAGCCCAGAGAGTTAGCGTGCAGAACAGCTACAATTTGCTGGTAATTATCTTACACAAAGTGAGAGTGCGGTGTGTGAATGAAATCTATTTCAGTCAGGCAGCATAGCGATAGCTGCATTCTAATGTTGCCATTCAGAAATGCAAGTCAACTGATGCACTGTTCTTTTTATTATTGCAAAGAATCTAATGAAATGCCATGTATTTTGCAATTGTTTCTCTTATGTTTATTCTATAAAAGAATGCCTCGCAAAACTGGTAATGTATGATTTTTGAAATGAAACTGATGTAAATCACAATCTGTTTAAAGGCTTCTATTTGCTTCTGTTTTTCTCTGGTGCAGTTAGTCCAAATCACCTGAAAAAAGGGGAGGTTATTAGGTAATATATGCCAAGCATCCCATGTGGAAAAAGTTATGTTATGAGTAATTATAAATAGCTGTGTGTGTGGTTCCACTCAGTGTATATGTGTGTGTGACTTCTGAGTGGAACACAATCTGGACGTACATGAGTTAGCAGAGAGAGAGGCCTCTGGAAATAGTTTCACTAATGTAAATAAATTAGTGATTATACCACATGTTATTGTGAATAGTTTATGGAAGCATAGCTCACTGATGTAGATAAATCAGTGATAACAGCCATTAGTGGCACTTCATATGAAAATGTGGTGTTTTTGAATAATGTAGAAGCCTGAGGCCTCTAGAGATCACAAGAACAGTCTAAACAAAAGAAATGGGTTTTGGATGTTGGGGCCACAAATATAACAAAGAAGTTATGCTCATCACTATACCACAACAAAATGCATATCATCTAAATGTATCTGTGCACTGAAATAATGCATAGCCACAATACCACTATAATACCAAACCCAATCTGAATGCAAGGAGTGATTATTGATAAATTACTTTTATTTTTGGTGGTAAGAAAATACCGCTAGGCCCGAAATCTACACAAAATAACCTACATATTTATGGTGCGTTGCAGGCCGGGAAAGTGATCATAGAGCACCTACTGGGCGTGGCAAGTGTGTCTCACATCGCCATCTGTACATTAAAGGGAACCCACTTCATAATAGCAGTGTGTCACTAAAAACGAATTTCAGAATGTCTCAAAGGGAAACCACATTCTCAGACCTAGTGCAATATTTAGAGGCAAAGTTATTTGCACATGGGACATGGTCATCGAATAGTACCTCAGAATGGCATGACCGAATTCATGGTGTGGTGCAGAAAGAAAAACTAGACAATATTTTTGCAGAAGGCAGCATCATTCAGGTCTGCCTTCAAAGGTTATTAAATGCAGCTGATAAAAATGCAGAGAAAGACTGTTTGATAAGGCTATGCGCCAAAATCTGGTTTATTTTGAATAGGTCCCTGCGAATGCAAGAAAATTACACCCAGCTAATTAACAGGTTAAAGACTGACTTAGATGGGGCAAGTAAAAAAGAGGAAATGTTAAGAGCAGAATTGGATGCCTGCCAAAATGACATGCAGTTAAAATGCAGAGATTTTGATGTTCAATTGTCCAAAAGCAAGAAACAGTTTGAGGACAGTGAACAAGAATTGGTACACTTAAAAGCATTGGTGGACCACATTAGACAAGATAAAGATGAGGTTGTGTCAGAGATGCAGATTTTACAAAAGGAACATTATGAGAAAGAAAGTGACCTCCAAAATGCGGAACAAGAAATGGTTAAAATGCTTCATGAAAGAGACAAAAGGAATAAAGAATTTAATGAGTGCCAAATGCAAATGTGCTACATGCAGGAGGTAATTAATTAAATGAGTGATGAAAAGAACTATTTGCAAAACGAAGCAAACAGGCTCCTTAAAAAGTGTAAGGACTTAGAACAGCAAATGTGCATTCCCATGTCCCAGGAGAGGCGGCAGGGTACTACATTCAATGGAGTTGAGGTGAATTCTATTTCTACCCAAAGGGTTAGTGCCCCAGTGACTGGGCCGGTGACTGAACTTGGTTGCAGCACCCTTGGGGGATTTGATACTCCCATTGGGGGCCGCCACCAATCCCATAGACCTGGAACCAGGGTTGAGTCACCAAGTAGTGCAATTAAGTAGTGCAATTCCATGCATTGCAACAAGTAGCCCCATAAAGATAATGAAATCCATTAAAGCCCTGATCAAACCATTTAAAAAAGGAAGGGAATGCTGCATTGAGGATCACTTAGAAGCGGTTCATGACATTTTTAAAGCCCTCCAGATACCTAAGGAACAGTACAGGCAATATTTTCATTTAACTTTAGAGGCCCCGACGGCCAGTATTATAAGAGGTTTGAATGAACAGCAGAATATGACATGGGCGGAGTTCGAAAAATAGATTAGGTGCCATTTTTCTCCTTTCCAGTCATTGCAGGAGGAAAAGAAAGTCGCTTACACAATCACTGCTGGGCCTAATACATCCCCTCACCAGTTTTTACAAGACTTAAAAAGAGCATTTTCTCACTTTGATGTATCTTTTGACCCCAATTCCAATGAGTTTAAAACTGACTACTTCTATGGGCTGCAGAAAGACATCATATCCCAATTGGTCCGTGAATTTGACCGTGACAAGTCCCAGGAATGGATTGCACACCAAAGCACAAAACTATATGAGGTACTCTATGGTCAGGGTAGAGAAAGTGATAAAATTAGAGATACTAGACCTAAATCTAAAGAACCCTCAGCAACAGTGATGGAAATCAGGTCAGCCAAAATGTCCCTTGAGTCTGCTCAAAGTCCAAGTAAAAATAATTTGGCACCTGAACAGAGGGGTAATCAACAAAGGTCATCACACACTGTACCAATGTTCCAATCACATGATCCTAGTAATAGGGAGAGCTACATCAGCCCCAGGGACTTAGGATATAGGCCCCGGGCAGGCTATCGACCTAATATGTCAGGTATGAACTATAACCAGAGACAAAATCAGGATCAAAGAATTGGTCCTTATCAGATATTGGGGACACAAAGCAGATTTGATCCCAATTCCATGATATATGGTAATCAGGATAGACCCCGATATGTGGATCGATTTGCTGATAATGGGAATCAACATAGGGGCCAGTACCCACAACCTGAGAGACAAGACATGAGGCCGATCATGAACTACACTTCACGTCAGTACAATGATTCCCTACCAGGGGATTACAACCAAAGGATGGGTGCACCCCACTCCCCTCCGCAAATGAATCAAGAGTTCAGGAACCATCCCAATAGAAATCATTCTCCTGAGAGGTATCAGAATAGATCCAATCAGGGAGAAAACAACCAATATCGATCTAGGCCACAGAGAGAGGATTCTAGAGAGATGGAAAGATTCCAGTGCCTCAAGGCCCAAGTGAAAATGTTGGCTGAGCAAATAGGAAAGCTCTGTACAACACAAAAACAGTCATCAAAGGAGGGGGCAGAAGGCCATAGCAATGATCGGGGGGCTTCTGAAAAGTGACTAAGTACTTATGATACCTGCAGCGCCAAAAAGACAGTTTGCTCTGTTGTAATTTTGCATAATGACTCTGAGATGCCTAATGATTTAAAAGTGAAAATACCAGTACATGAACATGTAACAGAACATGTAAATACTTCTAAAGGAGAGGTACGATTTAACCTAGAACTAAATCAAACATTGGTGATCTGTACAAATGAAATAGGAAAACCTGAAAATCCAAAAGAACAAAGAGACAGATTTAAGAAAAATGACTCATGCATGGGGAATACCAGTGAACCGTTAGTAAGTGGCGATACTATAACTCCTTCCCTGGGCAATCAAAACAATGACCAAACACAGGCAGGAAAAATAAATGCTCAAAAGGAGGCTACCGGTCAATCACCTGAAGAATTCTTTGAACCACATATTTTTGAAGAGGGTAAAAGGGACGGTACCATACTGAATAATCACAAATGCACGGAATTAGACAATGACAAATTGCCAAGTGATGTTGTTACACATGTTCAGTTGGAGGGTTGTAGTGTGACCTCTGATGATACCTGGATGGATGGGCGAATGGTGGCCACACTCCAAAAAACCTCTGAACATGGGGAAATGAATAAAGTCTCTCCCACAGGAATGAGCAAAAAGGAGGGAAACATGTCTTTCCATTTACCAATGTGCTTAGCCAAAAGTGAAAAAGGCCTGAGAAAGGTTTGCCCTGAAATCAGTAAGAATTCACATTTCTTATGTGTGTTAGAAGAAGTTGAAGACAGGTATTATGCTCCCATCATTGTGGAAGAAAAATGCCATACATTTGCAATGATTGACACTGGCACACAGGCCACAATTATGTCTAAAGAATTAGTAAAGAGTATCAATGAAGGGAGATCCCCGCAGAATCAGATCACAGTAAAGGAGAATCAAGGTCCAGTGCATAATTTTAACGGGGAGGAGGTGCCTATTATAGGCACCACCGAGGTTGACATAAAGATATGTAAACACAGAATGAAACAGGAGGTATTGGTCACATCTATTTGTGATTTTCCATTTCTGATGGGAACAGATTGCCTGAAAAGATTATCTCCGCTCATAGATGGGGTGAATGGAGTACAATGGTCCTTAACCAAAAAACCATTGAGACCTAAGAAACTAAAATCACAAAACAGCAATATAAATGAATGTCACACCATTGCAAAAACAAATCAAGTATTGGAGGTGTATCTCCAGAATAGTTGCATACCTAGCGTCACTGTTATATTAATGTGTCAAGACAAAATGCAGAGTGAAAATGAAAAATTACCTGTACAAATATACTTAGACCCAAGGAAAGAATGGCAAACTGCCATAGATGAGCACACCTTACGTTTTTATTTAAAAGAGAAGACATGTAAACAGAATACTGCTCCTAGAGCAGGTTCAGAAAAACACATTGCCACTCTTGCTGAAATACACATGGAAGATGAACAACCATGGATTCATGTTGGGATAAATGACTATTCTAAAACAATAAAAGCAACTTTAGCGCTTGAACAGGAAAGGAGCTTCATTAATGAGAAATTGTTGCAAAAAATAATGGAAAAGTAGGAGATCCCGAGATTTAGGATTAAAAACCAGTATGTCTCTGGTTTGGACGGTCCAGACTTTGAAAACCGAATTGCAGGTAGATGCATGCTGAAAATTAGCATTGGACAAAAAACAATTTACCATAATGTTTGGATAGTGTGTGAAACACAACATGATTTTTACATGGGCAATGACATCATGCACAGAATGTGTACGGTGCTAGATTTCCTTAATCAAAAGATATGGTCACGCATAGGTGGGCCGGCACCTGAATTTGAAGACAAAAGAAGGGCTTATCATTGTGCACAGCTGATCCCTTATGCAATTGAATTACAAATGAGGACAAATACTGTTATCCCTGCATTCACAAAGCAGTTTGCAATAACACTGAAATGCAAAAATGGACAGCAGATGAAAGATTCTGATGCATTTGTGTGTCTGAATGAATCCATAAAACAGCAAGGCCTGGATTATGAATACATTCCAGTGGTAGATGTGGGTGAAGGGTCTGTAAAAATTATGGTGAATAATAAAGGTTGTCAGAATATTCATTTAGAGGAAAACTCCCCAGTAGGAATGGCCATACAAAAATCACATTACACAGCAGATGTAAATAACATGGTGATTGGAAATATCCCTGAAAAGTATGTAGATTCCAAGGGTGAGTTGCCAGAATACCTGGATTCGAGCCCAAAGGACTGTTTAAAATTAATTCTGTGTACCCTTATGATTCAAGCGAGACAGTGTGCTGTCATCAAGAGAATTACATAACATTTAACTTAAATGAAAATGAAACAGAAAATCAGCCCACTGAAGTGGAAGCTGATATGTCAAAACATTTAAAATTGGCAGCTTTACAAAGAGACACAGCCACACAATTAGAGGAAAGCGCCGAGATTCCCATGCCAGAACATTTTCCAGAATTCTCCAAAATGGTAGAGGAGCAGATTTTGTTAGCGGATGCATGTGACAACGAGGAGGATAGAAATGAATTGAGGAAGATATGTATGGAGTTTAAAGATGTATTTGCAAAAGATGCTTATGATTGCGGGCTAACTAATTTACATGTGGCCACACTTCCGGAAGGGTGTAGCAGAAGCCCATTATTTGTACATCAGTATAGACTACTGCTGGCATGTTTAGAATCATTAGCAGAGATTATTGAAAATTTGGAGTCACAGGGAATCATCAGGCCCATTCATAGCACATCCAATACACCTATTTTAGGTGTGTTAAAACCAAGCGGTCAATGGCGACTGTGTGCAGATTTGAGAGAGTTAAATAAAAGAGTGCCAGTATCCAGATGGCAACTGCCATTCATTGATCAGGGATTAGCTCAGGTATATGATTCAAAAGTGTTCACCACATTAGATCTCACCTCTGGATATTGGTGTGTGCCATTGGCAGAGGAGATACAGAATTTATTTTCCTTTTAATTTGATAAGACTCAATTTGCATGGGTTAGAACTCCATTCGGGTATGTCAATAGTGGGAGTGAATTTGGCATATTTTTGAGGAAGGCTATGCCTGATGCAGCAGAAAGAGGATCCAAAATGTATGTGGATGATGTCCTGATAAAAAATGGTAGCTTGAAAAGCCATTTTGATGAAATAAGACATGTTCTTGGCCAATTGCGGAAAGTATCTTTGCAAAAAGCACAATGGTGCAAGAAAAAGCTGAATTTTCTAGGCCATGAAGTGACTGAACATGGGCTAAATCCACAAAAGAAGAAAATAGAGGCCATACAGAAACTAAAAGAGCCTAAAAATGTGAAAGGGGTAAAAATGTTATTAGGAATGACAGGCTATAACAGAAAGTTCATTGAAAATTATGCTGAAATCACTCAACCATTGACTAAACTACTAAAACTGAAAAGATATTGGAAATGGTAAAAATAGCAGTCTGAGGCAGTGGCTAAATTAAAGGAATGTCTTGTAAAGGCACCATGTTTACCATACCCCATAAAGGATAGGGATTTCTTTATAGAAATAGGTCTCTCGGAACAATGTATGTCAGCAGTGTTATCACAAAAACATGATTTGAATCACAAAACCATTGCATATGCAAGTAAGGCATTTTCCCAAGTTGAAATTAAATGCAATGAATGTGAAAAGGCCCTATTAACCACTCTGTGGGCGCTACAACATTTCCGCCCCATTGTTCAAGGAGAAAAGGTGATTATTGAGACAAATCATCAACCTTTGCAATTTTTAGAGAGTAAAAGAATTAGGTCAGGTAATTTAGCGCAGTCCAGAATTACTTCATGGACGCTAGCATTACAGGGTTTTCCTGTAGAAGTGAGATATGGCCAAAATAAAAAAAACCCAATTGCTCAAGCTTTAGCAGATTTACATGACTGTGCAGCTGAACCAGTATCAAATGAAATAGAAGTAGAACCTAATTTGCAGGAATTTGAACAATCACCACACAAAGCTTTTGATGAAAAAACATGCAAGGACTTGCCAACTGTATATGTTGATGGTTGTGCCGTTCACATTGAAAATGACAGTGATAAACAATTAGTGTCAGGAATAGGAAATGTCTGGTTGAAGTATGAAGGTATCCCGAGTATAGGGATAAGAATTGGTGCTAGGAGCAGTCAGGAAGCGGAATTGGCAGCCATTTATAAAGCAATTGCTACTGCAGTTGATAATAAATTCAGTGAAATTGTGACTGATTCTGATTACGCACAAAATAGTTTTGTGGAATACTTACCTGGCTGGAAAGCGAGAGGCATGGTTACATACAACAAAAAGCCACTTAAACATGGAAAAATGATACAAGCCACAGACAAATTAGTGTCAGAAAATGATTTAACAATATACTGGAGGAAAATTCGTGGGCATTTAAAAAACTCCAGGAGAGGATAAGGAGGGAAATGATAAGGCAGATCACCTGGCTAAAATTGGGGATGTGATGGGAGAATTGCAACCTATTGAACATTTACTATGTGAAATACAAATTGATGCAGTAACACGTTCTAAAGCACCAAAGGAGACAGATCAACCAGTGGTACAGTGGAGTTATGATACACCAGACCAAGATCTGATTGAGGCACAAAAGAATGATCGAATTTTGGGAATCTATTATAATCATTTGATAGATCCTGAACAAAACCCTTTAACAGAAAATGATTGTATGGGAAAAGAAGAGTTGAGGGTGCTATTAAAGAATAAAAAAAAATAAGACTACAAGATGGACTCATGATTAGAGATTCCATAACAGGACAGATACAGTGGGTGGTACCCCTTTCATTCAGAGGGTTAATGCTACACCATGCACATGATGCTATAACTGCAGGCCACAGAGGCTCACAGAAAACAATGGAAATACTAAAAGATTATGCTTATTGGCCACATATGTCCCAAGATGTAGAATTATATACTAGAGGATGTCTAGTATGTGCCCAATTTAAACCTGCTTCACCAATGCATAGAGCGCCATTAATGAAAAGAGGCCTAACTCTTCAATGGTCAGATTTGCAAATGGACTATGTAGGGCCTGTAAAGAGGTCGAGCAGGGGATACCGTTATATTTTAAGTTTGGTGTGTTTGATGTCGAAGTGGATTGAGTGTATTCCTGCACCAGATTGTATTGCGCAAACAGCAGCCACATTGCTGGTGAATCATGTGTTTTCAAGGTTTTGGTTGCCACAAAGAATAGAATCAGACAGAGGAAGTCATTTTACAAGTGCTCTAATGAGTAAGGTATGGCAAATATTGGGTGTGAAGAGAAAGCTACATGTCGCATATTGGGCGGCTTCTTCGGGTGGAATTGAACGCAGCAATAGGTCTGTTGTGGACATTTTAAAGAAATTTGTGGCAGAAGCAGGTTCCAGCTGGGATTTACGCTTACCTTTGGTTTTGATGGCAATCAGATCAACTCCTGCCAAAGCAACAGGTATTACCCTCATGAAGTTTTAACAGGTAGGAAAATGGTGTTACCACAACACCTGCTATACAAGACACATGAGCAAACACTTGTGAGCGCATCCACAGTTCATGAATACATTGATGAACTGAGGAAGCATTTACAACATGCATTTGCTTTTGTACAGAAACATTTAGAAAGAGCTGCTGACAGTGCAAAGTCATATTATGATAAAAAAGACATCAGTAAAGGAATATTGTGTGGGCGATCAGGTGTATACATTTCATTTTTGAAAAGATAAACAGAAAAATTCCAAATTTCTAGCAGCCTGGCAGGGGCCATATCGAATTGTAGATAAGGTCTCTCCTGTGGTCTATAAGTTTGTTCATGTGAATCAAATTAAACCATTTCACCCCAGACATGAGATTAAACAACTTGAGCATGTAGAAACAGATAAAGTCCCTTGAACAAAAAAAGTAAAGCAAATGGCTCTAGTCAGAAGGCAGTGTCAGAGAAGTTAAATAGAGATGGTTGATTATTATAATGGCACATAAACACTGTTATATATGTACATATATATAAACATAAATAAAAAAAAAGTAAGCTGAAATTTATTAAGTTGGTGTGCAAAATGAAAATGTATTATATATTGAATGTTTTTTTTATGTAAGTTTATTTTCTCTAACCTGGGCTTAATTTCAGAAGGCGAGAGAAAAGGGGCGAAATGTTTTACAAACCACGTTTTATTTTTGGAAAAAGGGTGAAGTTACTTAATGTGCTATATACTTAGTTTGTTTCTTTTCTATTTGATTTAGAATATTAACATATTTGTACTTGGAGGACACAGGACCAGAGGACACGGGAGACGATGGAGTCTTGGAGTCCCTTGGAAGAAGATCAAATGATGCCTGCCTCCGGATGGAGGTGAAGACAAAATAACCGGATGCCAAAGGAAAGATGACTTCTATGGAAAAAGGATCCAAGAGTGCCAAGATAGAAGAGCACCCGAATGAACCAAATGAAGTGATGTCGCCGATCGGGACATATCTGAGGCAGACAAGTGTCCTGGAGTATGGAGTTCCACGTATTTATTATTTTAATTAATTATTTTAATCTGTTATGTTAATTATTTATTTTAACTATTTGTTTTATTTTATTGTTTTGTGATTAACTTCACGTATACAATTAAAACACTGGACTCTGGACACTTCCATTGGGAAGAAAAATGTAAAATATTTTATAAGAACTGATGGACTCAAAGATGAATTTTGATTTTATGATGATTGAACAGTGACTTTTCAATTTTCATTTGTTCACATATAAATATTGATTTTGTTGGATTGCTACATGTTAAAAGAAGAAAGGGGGCAAGTTGGATTTCTTCCAATTGTGGCTTGGACCATGGCCAAAATTCTCAGAAAAAGGAGGGGATATGTAGGATTATTTCACGTGTTTTTGGAGTGCAGCGCCACTACATGGGATCAATGGATAGCGTGTTTTTGGAGTGCAGCGCCACTACATGGGATCAATATATACCGTGTTTTTGGAGTGCAGCACCACTGCATGGGATCAATGTATTGCTATAATGCGGTACAGCAAGCCATGTGTTGCCGGTGTAACATATGGATATGTAAATGAAGACAGGCTACTCAGTCAAAAACACATCATTTTTTTCACATTTAAAAACGCACCATTTTTTTTCTCACCTGAAATGCCTCTGTTGCAGGAGACACATTAGAGGATTAATGAACTAATATAATTAACAGTACTAACATGATTCTAACTTAATAATATCATAATGTGTTCTCCAAGTGCAAAATGAGGCAGGCTGAAACTCATTTTAAACGGACATTCAGATTTTTTTTTTCCTTTCTCTTCTTCTGTGCTTTCAGGAAACAAAACTCGAATAATAAGGAAATTAGTGGATACAGTTTCTTACTGAAAAGTGAGCTATTGTTTGAAGAAGGAGGGTATGACATAGTGGATTCTTATTGGGCAGGCATCACGTTAGGGGCTGTAACAGAGAAGCAGCCGGGGAGAAAGAAAGGCAGTAGACATTTTGCACAGCTTCGGTGAGGACTTGGCGGGAGTTGCTGTGGGGTTGCCTGATTGAGGGGCATCGTTCCAGTGCACTGCTGACCTTCAAAGGCTAGAGATTCCAGTCTGTTAGCACCGGCTTGAGGACCAAAGAGTGCAGATTGGAAATGCATGTTCTTGCCGGGTGCTCTAAAAGGAAGTCCTGAGCCATTTTTAAGAAAGCGACCAGCCCAGAGAGTTCACGTGCTGAACAGCTACAATTTGCTGGTAATTATCTTACACAAAGTGAGAGTGCGGTGTATGAATGAAATCTATTGCAGTCAGGCAGCATAGCGATAGCTGCATTCTAATGTTGCCATTCAGAAATGCAAGTCAACTGATGCACTGTTCTTTTTATTGTTGCAAAGAATCTAATGAAATGCCATGTATTTTGCAATTGTTTCTCTTATGTTTATTTTAGAAAAGACTGCCTCGCAAAACTGGTAATGTATGATTTTTTAAATGAAACCGATGTAAATCACAATCTGTGTAAAGGCTTCTATTTGCTTCTGTTTTTCTCTGGTGCAGTTAGTCCATATCACCTGAAAAAAGGGGAGGTTATTAGGTAATATATGCCAAGCATCCCATGTGGAAAAAGTTATGTTATGAGTAATTATAAATAGCTGTGTGCGTGGTTCCACTCAGTGTATATGTGTGTGTGACTTCTGAGTGGAACACAATCTGATAGTCTGCTGGACGTACATGAGTCAGGAGAGAGAAAGGCCTCTGGAAATAGTTTCACTAATGTAAATATATTAGTGATTATACCACATGTTATTGTGAATACTTTATGGAAGCATAGCTCACTGGTGTAGATAAATCAGTGATAACAGCCATAAGTGGCACTTCATATGAAAATCTGGTGTTCTTGAATAATGTAGAAGCCTGAGGCCTCTAGAGATCACAAGAACAGTCTAAACAAAAGAAAGGGGTTTTGTATGTTGGGGCCACAAATAAAAAAAAAGAAATTATGCTCATCAACATAACACAACAAAATGCATACTATCTAAATGTATCTGTGTACTGAAATAATGCATAGCCACGATACCACTATAATACCAAACCCAATCTGAATGCAAGGAGTGATTATTGCTAAATTACTTTTATTTTTTGTGGTAAGAAAATACCGCTAGGCCCCAAATCTACACAAAATACCCTACAGTCCTTTGGTAAATGTATATTCCTAATGTGTGTGTATTATTGCAAAATGACTCAACTTTACTATTTTTTCCCAACTGTAACATGGTCATCTTACATGAAGTACATTTTCTTTCCATGTTGGTAGAAAAAAATAGGTTTAACACTCTGGATGGAAATGGTACATCTTTTGCTTTTTGTAGGATGTTGCTTCTGCACTGCATTCAGGATTTCAACAATGGAGGTTTATTTGTTTCATTTGGTACTGCATGCGCAAAAACAATCTGAGGAATATTTAAATCATTGCGTTATATATTTAGCATATCCCCAATTCATGCTTATTGCTCACATGCCAGGTCACAGAATTCAGCCAAGGAAAAGTAAGCAAAATCCTACTTTGCTCACTAACCTTAAATGTTTTTTAAGTCAAAATAATTGGCTGGCTGCACTTCTGAGTTAACTGCACTTTCCCCGTCCACTCCCCCCTGGCACTTCTCCCCTTCTCTCTTCCCCACACTTGCGCGATCTGATTGACACATGGCCTAGTAAGAGCGTTATTTTATCATCCTTTGTTTTCCCCTCCTTGTCTTGTAGCGACTAGAAACACTTATGTACAGGCAAAATATACATGCCACATCATATCATTTCATATCATAATGTCATCAAGGTATGTGCACAAAAAGTGCAAATCACAGGGCTAATATCCATTCAGTTTTTTAGTGATGACTTGAAAAGTGCACAAATCCTATAACAAACCAGCCAGACAATATATATAAATTGTTATATTAACATTTTGATCAAAGAGAATATGGTTGTAGCGAGGTGTGACTTATTTCTAATGAGTGGCAACCTGCTTCCTGTCAGACCTTTGTGAAGGAGGCTGTATCACAGAGAGTATCTCATCTGGTGCACGACCAATGGGTCATACCTGGCTTGTAGGTAAAGCTTTCCCAGACATATTGAGGGCTCAAGTATCACAACAATTGTTTAAAATGACAATTATGACATATTGGGCCTCATTACGACCCTGGCGGAAAGGGGTTTGCGGCAGCATTAGCTGCGCCAACCCCTTTCCGCCAATTACGAGTTCCCTTTCCGCCATGGCGGTTTTTACACCTGCTTTTAGCAGGTGTAAAAAACCATGGCGGTAAGGGAACTTGGTGTTAATTACGCCACCGTAATTTACGGTGGCGTAATTAACGCCTTCCCCACTCCCATTATGCCCTATGGGGCAAAAATGGGAATGGGGAAGGGTAAATGGGGATTGGGGATTTACCGCCCCGCCAAGGTCGGAATGGGGCGGTAAATCCCCTTACCGCCATGGCGTAAACGTAGTTTGCGCCATGGCGGTAAAGTCACGGCCCTGGCGGTAACTTACCGCCAAGGTCGTAATGAGGCCCATTGTTTGCTATTTTTTTATTTATTTATTTATTTAAATTTGTATAGCGCGCAAGCAGCCCAGGGGCATTGAGGCGCTGTTACTTGCATGAGCTTAGTTACAGACATGGTATAAGTAAGAGGCATAATACAGATAGGAACAAGCAAGGTTATCATTACAGCTTATGCGGTTGGTCAATACAATTTAGGCAGTGGGTCATATGGTTGGTATTATGCAGCTGCGAGGGACCTTATGAGAAGAGGGTGGTTTTCAGTGCTTTGCGGAAGGCTAGGAGGGAGGGCTCACCACGGATGGTGGGAGGTAGGGCATTCCAGAGAGTGGGTGCGAGATAGGGGAAGCTGGATCCACCTGCTCTGGATCTTTTTACTAATGGCACAGAGAGCATGTTGGTGTAGGGTGATCTTGTTGGTCTTGTAGAGGCGACGGAGTGGATTCTTTGTTAGAGGTAATCGGGGGCAGTGAGATGGATGCATTTGTGTGTCAATGTGAGCGCTTTGAAAGTTATTCTTTCCTTTATTGGGAGCCAGTGGGCTAGTTTTCTGGCTTCCGAGATGTGGTCCCTTTTGGCAATACCTTGGGCTGCTCGGAGAGCACTATTCTGGATGACTTGTAGCCTCTCCAAGTTTTTTTTTTGAGGTTCCTAGGAAGAGTATGTTGCAGTAGTCTAGCCTGGAGCCGGTGATGGCTCTGGCTATGTTTGTGCAGTTCTCTTTGGAGAGGAAAGGCCTGACTGCGTTGATCAGTTTAGCATGATATGCGGCTGAGGAGGCAATGGCGTTGATTTGTCTGTCCATGGAGAGGTTAGAGTCTAGATAGACTCCAAGAGTTTTGACTGAGTCTGAAACAGGTATTTTGATGGTGTCGATGGTGAAGTGACTGAATTGGGAGTCAAGTTTTTTTAGCGTTTCGGGGGAACCTACCAGTAGGAGTTCTGTCTTGTCAGAGTTGAGGCATAGTCCATTGTCAGCCATCCAGGCTTGGATGGTGTTGTAGAGGTTGTTAAGGGTCATGGAGTCGGTGTCGTAGTTGCCTGTGAGGGTAAGGAGGATCTGGGTATCGTCCGCGTAGTTAGTGTAGGATATACCCATAGCGTCGAGGATGAGGAAGAGGGGTCGTGTGAAGATGTTGTAGAGTGTGGGGGAGAGGCATGAGCCTTGGGGCACGCCAAAGAGTATGGTAGTGGGTGAGGCAGAGGCTAGGTTTCAACATGTGTTTTTGAGTGCCAGTACAGGCATATCCTGTGTACTGCTACCTTTTTTGAAATATCTTGTATACTGTTGGTAACCAGGTATCTATTGGAATTTTCCGTGTGTTGGAGAATTACTGTACATTGTATGGTGTTTTGCCCAATATTTAGCACAAACAGTGCTCATAAATTGAATTTGAACATATGCTGTTGATCTCCAGGTTTGTGTACATAGCCATAGGGGATCAACCCTATTAATTGTTCTCATGACTCTGCTCAATCCTATCTCCCTGTATTCACTAGTCTGTTTTGTGCAGTGCTCTGTTATTTAGTACTAGCTTTAAGCTATATTAATCCTATCTATATTAAAATATATACATACAAACCACTGCTCCATTTTCTCACATAATTACTTCATGTGTACTCTTGTTTCGTTAAACATAGGCTGAAACAGTACTCTCAAATCATGTGTAAGTCCTGGCATTGATAGCACATGCCATTTTACATTCCTGTTCAGTTGTATAAATGCAAGTGTCCAAACTGTTGCAGCATGTAGTTTTCCACATTTGCCTAAATGTAAAATTTCTGTTAGCTCTTAAATTCCTGTAATGGGACACGCATAGAGGTGAGCCCTTCCATATCATGGCAAATTCCATCTTAATCTTTAATACCATTGGGGTACTACTGCCTTAAAACAAACTCTTCAAATAAAAAAATTAATTCAGTTTTATCATAAACAGCAACACGTACTGCTCAATGTACCTTTTTCTTGCAAGCTGCGACTCACACAGATTCTCATTCACTAACACAAACTGAGTAAATACTATTACAACTGTAGTTTTATTTTTCCCATTCTGACAAAGCCTAAATTACCAGAATGCAAAGTAATGCTAACCAAAACAAATCTAAAGAAACGGACTGAAACGATCACCAGCTCCATCTTTGTTTCACATAGCATGCATACTTGTGCACCCCTTCCCTTTCTAATCTGCCATCATTTGCACCTCTTTTTTTAAACTTGATTATATGAGCATTTATAAAGTGAACCAGGCATTTTAAATATATCAAACATTTACAAGTGAAACCTACTTTGACAAGAACAGTCTAAATCACCCAATCCCCTCCCCCTCCTCATCCCCCCTTTCCCATCCCACCACCACCAACCCCGTCTTCGAACTCAACCTTTGTTCAATGGCACGAGTTTCTTCTGTCTTTGTCTCGGATCCAACGGTCTGCATAGTGTCCGTGTATAGCCCTCATTGGCTCCCATCCAGGACCCTCCTCCTCATCCTACTCTTGCCCATTCCACTCCGCACACGCATTGGATTAGTTGACTTGGCTAGTTTCCGCCAGCCCCCATTTGAGCAATAGGGCTGACCACTCAGCATGAAATTCTTTAATTCTATCATTCACCACCGGAGTGAGCTTTTCCATAACCATCATGTTTTGCACTTTATCTCTTTCGTAGGCAGCGTTTCCTTTTTCCACCATTGGGCTATGGCCAATTTCCCCGCTCTTACTATGGCTTCCCACATCTTCAGGAGTTTCTGTTCTTCCTATCTTTTTGCGGGTGCCCTAGTCCCAACTGCAAAGTGTCTAGGACTAACCCTATCCCGCTATTTCTTTCATCCAATTCAGCACTGCTTTCCAAAACATTTGTACCCCGGGGCATCACCACCACATGTGGGCCAGGGTCCCCCAGTTACCGCACCACCTTGGGTACAGTGGAGATACTCATGCAAACGTTTTAGACAATTTCACTGGGCCCCTGTGCCATCCCATTAACAGTTTGAAATTGTGTTCTGTCGTGAAGGTGAACAACGCTCCCTCGAAGACCACTTTGTATATTTGTGCCCAGTCCTCCTTGGATATCTCTTCGCCCACCAACACCACCCAATATCTCTGGAAAGTTTGCCTCCCATCTAAACTGGCTTCATTCATCGCCTTGTATAATTTTGACAATATACTCTTTCTCGACACTGACTGGTTCATGACCTTTCCACTGGTGTTCATTCTCTAGTCACCCTTTCCCCCAACTTTGGTTCTGTCAGGATACCTTTAATGCAGAGATATTCAAATATTGAAATTGAGTCATCTCCCAGTATGTCCTGCACGTTCCCCCATTCCTGGAAGCTCCAACCGTCAAATAATTGTCCCACCCTCTCAGGACTTGCATCAGACCACCTATGTGAATGCTTGAATCCCTGGTGCCCCAACTCGAACGGTGCCACCCATATTGAGGACATGGGGGAGGGCCACAATGTATAAACCTGTGCATATCTAGAATCCTGCCAGACTCACCAAATAACTCCCAGTGTAGAGTTGGACTGCAGGAGTTCTGGTATTGATCTAGGTGGGGACCAGAAGTAGTCCCTAACCTTCAGATGGTGCACAGCCAGATCCTTCAAGTAAGTCCAGTAGGTCGTCAGATCTTCCCTCATATGATCCAACATCCCTCTGATTTGTGCTGACTTATAGTAGAGGCGTATATCCGGGAACCAAAATGCCCCCTTATATCTAGGAAGAGAAAGGGTTGTCATTTTCACCATTGGGGTCTTATTTCCCTATATAATCTTTTGGAGCTCTCCTGTAACCTCTAAGAAAACTCTATCTGGGAGCTGACTCGGGATGGCTGTGAGGATATGTAACAGTCTGGGGAGGACATTCATTTTTACAGAGGTCACTCTTCCGTGCCAGGTCAGTATCAATGGGAGCCACCTCTTCGAGTCCACCATGAGCTGCGTGTGGAAGGGATTATAATTAGCCACCACCATTCCTCCCAAATTCCTTGTCACCCATATGCCCAAGTATCAAATGCTTCTCGCTAACTCTCTTTCATGTCTAGTAGGCGGCTCTGTGCCAGTATCGGCAGGATAGCAGATTTTCCCACATAAATTTTGAGCCCCAAGAGGCGGCCATGCTCAACAATCTGGGTCATTAGTGCTAGAAGGGAGATATGAATATTTGTGAGGTAGGCCAATACATCGTACACAAACAATGACATTTTGCATTCAAGTTCACCCCCACCAATAACGTTGATCCATTCATTAATTTGAATTGTAATTGCCAACGGCTCAATTGTGACTGCGTACAGTAGCGGGTAGAGGGGACATCCCTGCCTGGTCCCTCTCGTGAGTTCAACAGACTCCATAAGTCCCCCGTTTATCTGAATCTTCCCTGTGGGCCTGTTATATAGCCCTGTCACCCATTTCAGTAAGTTTGCTTCCAACCCCATCCTCCTCAGAACCTTCATCTTGAAAGGCCACTCAACCCAAGGCCTTTACTGAATCCAACGTCACTAGGCATGCATCCAGGCCTCCCATTTGTGCCCCATGAATCAGGTTGATAGTTTTCCTAATGTTGTCTGATCCTTGCCTCCCCTTGATAAATCCCACCTGGTCCCCATGTACTAGCTGCAGCATACCCCCCGCCCCCACAGTCTTGTTTGTAGGACTTTTGCCATTATCTTAACATCTCCATTGAGGAGGGAAATGGGCCTATAGGAGGAACGTCTGGTGGGGTCCTTCCCTTCCTTTGGAATCGTGACAATTACTGCAGCCATCATAGTGGGGGGGGGGGGTTCAGCCTCTAAGCACGCATTGAATACCTTTACTAAGCATGGGGCCAGCAGGGCCCGAATAGTTTATAGATTTTTATTGTACATCCATCCTCCCCTGGGGCAGACCCGCAATTTCCTGCATGACTTCCTCTACGGTTATAGAGTTCTCAAGGTTTTCCACTATCTCTTTGGGGAGCCCTGGGATTGGTAGACTTTTAAGAAAAATCATCTATTTGGGTCTCCTCCCGGGCCCATTCCGACAGATAGAGGGTTCTATAATATTCTACAAATGCACTCCCTATACTCTGGACGTCGTGCAGGTCTCTGTAATTCTCCGGCCCAATAACCCCAATGGTCTTCCTCCTTTTCTCTTCCCTCAACCTTCATGCCAAGATCCTATCTCCTCGGGACACCCTCTCATGATATTTCTTTTTCAAAAACAGGAGTTTTTCTTTCTGTATCCTGCATCAGTATAGCTTCTGTTGGTTCTTATAATGGCGGAACTCTTTCGCCTTGGCGGGCGAAATGTACTGCCCCTGGGTTCCTCGTAATTGTATCTCCTGGTTGTATCTCAGCTATTTTCTTGCAGAGTTTAACGTCCTCCTCCCTTTCTCTCTTTTTCTCAGAGCCTATTCTCATCAGGGTCCCTCGCATGGTTGCCTTGAAACCGCCCCAGACAGATTGAATAGCCACCTACCCTGTATCATTGAAAAGGAAATACTCTGTTATTCCCCTAAGCAATTTTTGTTGCACCACTTTATCCTTTAGCAGGAAGTCGTTGCACCTCCAATTCCCCAAGTGATTTTCCAGTTCCCCTGTATCAATGAAAATTGCTACCATATCATGATCCGACCACGGAATAGGTGTTACTCAGGATTGTAAGACCTGCTCTCTTAGGGTCACGTCCACCAATATCAGATCTATAAGTGAGAAGGAATCATGGACCACTGACTAGAAAGTGAATGGAATGTCCCCTTCTGGCACTGGGCGGAGGCAGTCACACAACCCTAACCACTTTAAAATGCTCCAAACCACTTGGGTTGGTTCTGCTCATTCGTTCCCCCATACTCTTATGATCCCTCAGCGAGTCCAACACCATGTTAAAGTCTCCACCCACCACCAGGTGACCTTCAGCGAATTGAATCAATTAATCTCTGACTTTCTCCCTGAACTCACATTGCTGCGCATATGGGGTGTATAGTGAACCAATTGTAAACTTAACTCCATACAATTGACCCTTTGCAAACACATACCTCACATTGGGGTTGGTCAAAATGGCTTCTAGCGTGAAGCTCAGCTGGGTTGAGACCAAGACAGTAACCCCCTGCCTCTTTTTACCTACAGAGGCCATAATTACCTTCCCCACCTTCAGGGAGCACCTCCCACTCCTCCAGCACCTTTCCTGTAAACACATCCAATCGAGCTTGGACCGCTTGAACTCACGTAATGCCATAGATCTTTTGGAGGATGAGTTAAGGCCCCAGGCATTTAGGGAGCCTATCCACATATCACGCTGGCCAGACATCACCTTTTTTCCAGTGGAACACTATATTTCCCTGTCTCCTGAGACAAGACCCCCCCTTATGGACCCTTTTAACTGGATCTCAGGACCGCACCATTGATTTAGAACGTTAACATCTTGAACATAAACCACTTCCCACCCTTTACCAACATACAATTCACCCACCGATCTTACCACCCTTCTCCATAATTGACACAATCTTCCATAATCCCCAACCAGTCTCACGGCTCAGGAAGGACCCGCCTGGGGCGATCCAAGCTTCCATAATCTTCTGGATCCCGGGACTTTACGTCTATTTGGACCATTTATGTGCCATCACCTGTCTTCCTGGCCTTTATCTTCATCAGCCAGTTATGGCCCATCCCCTCTCTTCTTATATCTCCTTCGGACAACAGTTTATAGTTGTAGCCTTCAACTTCAAAGGATTCAGAGAAGGGAAATCCCTACCAATATCTTACCCCATTCTCGTTGAGCGACTTCATGTGGGTGGCACATAAGGGCTTCTATGCCGGAGTAAGTGCCGATAAGTATTGATATATTGCCACCTTCTTGTTACCCAGGGCCACCAAGCTCATCCCGCTTGCATTCTCGATGACTTTTTGTCTATCTGCGTAGTTGTGGAACTGTGCGAGTATCGAGCGCGGGCACCTCCCTGTTGTTCCCGCTCTACGAACCGTCTCCAGTTTGGGCTCATCCATGTTCTCATCACCAGTGTTTTCACCACCTCATGAATGGTTCTCTATAGGGCACCTTCTGTTTCTCCATCTTTTTCAGGGATCCAAAGAATCTCAGATTTTCAAAATCGTCAATCTTTAGGGCTACTTCGTCCTCCCTCCTCTCAACTTCACTAACCGCATATCCATCTGCGTTTCCAAAGTTTCAAGGGATGTCTGATTGTGTTCCACCACCTGTAGCCTCTCGTCCATGCTGTCAATTCTCACATTTATTCTGTACACTTTACCGCCAATTTCAGCCCTCATTCCTCTAATGTCCTTCAGGAGGGAGGCAATATCTTTCTTGGTAGACATGGCATCGTTCCCTGCTTCTGACATGTTAGGGTTGGATTTTGCACTCTCCACCTCTGTTTTCTGGTACTCAGAATGTTCCAGTTTCGCCCTCCTGTCCATGAGCGGGTCAGAAGACTGTGTTAAATGGGGGGTTCGTGACACATACTCAGTTCTCTTGTAGTTTGTCTCACTTGTTATTAAGGTCCATCTCTCCCACTTCCGAGGGCCCAGATGCCATCACCTGCGTCCATATCTGTCTTTCTATTTTACAGTCCCGGTCTCTTGGATGCTCGTGGTGTGAGTGGGGATTGGGCGATGCAGCCACCACTTTCCTTCTTCAGTGTTAGTTGGGTGGGTTATCGTCAATTCCTGTGCTCTCCCTCTCGGTGTATGACACCCAGCAACTGGCTTCTCAATTGGGCAGGCACACACCCCAGGAATATGTCCTGGGGGCTCTCGCCCTAACCGGCTCCATTTCATCCCATTAGGGCCCCCAAGGGAATGCAGCGGGGGAAGGTGTACTCCTACACCCCGTGGATGAGTCTCTCTCGATGTGTAGGAGCTGTGCGGTGAGTCCTCCTTGAGGTGGGCATACGGCCCAGGTGCAGACCTGGGGGTCCTCACCACTGCAGATGTTCCCCAGATGGATTAGGCTCACAAGACTCCCCACTCCTTATCATGGCATGCTTTGGATATCATTCCCTTGCGTGTGCGCTTCTTCCGGGCCTCACCCGTCTCCTCCTAGGCCTTCCTATATTTCACCATATATAAGGGGGCAAAGGGTGTCCCCCAGCTTGCTCAGCCCGGGCACCGGCAGATCGGTTATTGTGGGCACCAAAGGGGTTCACCCACTGGAATTTCGAGTGTCCTCTTTACCTTAGGGGGGGCACTGCGCTGTGTGCTAGGGCCCCCATGGGGGTGAGGGGTCTCTTCTCTCTAAATGCCCCAGGGCCATCTCTATACCCCCCTCTGTGTCTTTCTGGCATACCTAGCTGTCCCCCTCCTCCTCCATATTGTGCCTTGTACAGTCTGTGTGGCTCCAGCTTATCATGGACTGTGAGACACTTCAGGGGGGGCCCTTTAATGACTCCATGCACCAGCTCATACACTCCCTGGACTGTCCCTGGAGTCCCTCAAAGGGAACTCCTTGCTCAGCCCTCCTCCTCCTACTTTACTCCGCTCTGGCTCGCTTCTGCATGCCTCCCACAGTCTTTAGCAGGAATCCTTGATGGTGTGGAGCTGGCCTCTGCTCCCACTTCTGACTTCAATAGGGGAAGCTGCTCCCCCAGGTGGACAGGCTCTCCGGGGGCATTCCAGTCGCCCGCTGACAGCTGAGGGGGATCCTCACCACCTCAATTTCTGCCTCTGCGAGTTAGCCCGCCTCGAAGGGGGCAAGGGCTCATCGCTCCTGCAGTCCCAGGCCGCTCCTCTCTCCCTCGTGCGTCCGCTTCTCCTTCCATGTGCGCCTCTCCCCACAGTGCCAATTAAACCGAGAAACACGCTTTCACTTTGTCTCGGGGCATTCTTGCTCGTATCACCACTGTTCTGGGCCAAATTCGCTTCTTTTGCTCAAAGTTCCCACCGTTGCTGATCCTCATTGGGGTGAAGTCTGTAAGATGGTGGGGGTCTCTGAGTTGGGGCTCAATCCACTTTACCGGACCGTGAAGCAGGAGAGCTACGCTGAAGCTGCTTCCATCAGAGCGCCCCCAGGTAGCCGGCATTTGCACCTCTTGATGACAATGGGCACAAAACACATTTCCCATGACCCTCCTCTCACCAGGCACACAGTTTTTGACTATTTGCTTTGCGGGAAGAGGAGAGGGAAGGGGCAGGGAACAGGCCCGGGGACTTCTGATATCAAAATAAACTCACAGTGGTAATTTTGGGGTTTGATGCAAGTTGCTCCTGAGAAGCCTCAGGTGAGCTACCAGAGGCGCGCGTGCTACTGGTTGCAGACCGTGGCCCTAGACCATATCATTGCAGGCTCTTAATACTCTATATGTGCTGTAGTTTGCAGGCAGAGGAGTTCATAGATGCAGAAATGTAACAGGCACCAATTCCCAACGCACAAAATCACTGTTGCCCTCTTAATGATTCACAAGTGATCTCCTCTCTGACATAGCATCTAGATACAGCATTCAAAATGGCAGCCATATCAACATAACTATGGCATGCAGAGAGACTATACTGAATCAAATTCTGCTAGAAAGTGAGATGTGTAGTTTGACCTATCAGTCCATCACTCATAATCAGATGTATGTTCCATGCTAAAACGTTTAACAAATATCTGGAAAAACATTTTATAAAAGACTGGACTAATATCTAACATTTACATAAATATCAGGCTACTTTTAGACAGATTTGATTCTAAGGGAACAAGTGTGTATGTTTACTAGACATGCCATGCTCACACGTCTGTTTTTTTTTTTCTTTCGATGCTTAAAATGATTCATTTTATTGGTATCTATGGATGTTCTAATCGCTCCGTAGGAACCCGATTGTATCAAGGTGAAACCATAAAAACGTGTATATTTCTTTGGCTCTCTTGTGACTGAAAAAAGAACAAACCAAATATATTGAGTTCTTTTTTCGCTCAGAAAACAGTGTGACTCATATTATAGTGAGGTGTTTTACTAGAACTGTTCCCAGCATGAACTGTTACAGTACGGGTCAGGACAGTCTTGCTACTCTTCTCAACTTTGCCTGCACTGATTGTGGCTTTACAGTACATCACACGAAAATGCCAGTGGCAGTAATTACAATGGGTCTCATCACGAGTTGGGCCTTTAGCCCTTAAATGTGGTGGTAACGCTATTAACGCTGCATTTAAGGGTTGGCACAATCATGAGTATGGCCATAACTGGACGCATTCATCTCGAACACAAAGTATTTGCGCCAGCTGTAATTTCGCCACCCACAATGGACCCAATGGGAAATGGGGACTTACCGCCTTACCACTACTCATGTTCTGGTGCAAATTGCGCCGTGCCGAGTAGCGGTAATGCAAATTGCACCGGGCTACCTCTCAACTCGTGATAAGGCCCAGTGACTGAATTGTTTTATGCAGTAAAATGTTGGTATGGAGTGAACAAACTACACTGAGGCATTCAACAAAATTGGCAAAAAAGAACAAGAAACCTTATCGCTCCAGTCATGTTCCCTTTATGCTGCCACAACCAGCTGTGAACTTGATATAAAATATTGATGTTTCTTTTTATTCCTAATGGGGCACCTCTTTGATGATTTGACTTCCATAGTGAAGCACAATTACACACCTATATTTCTATTTATTATTTCAAAACATATTGAATTCCACATTTATTTTGCTAACTTATTTTGCTTTAGACATCTAATGCGACTTCTTCTCAGACAACTGCATCAATATATTAAGAGATAGTAAGGAGATTTCTATATAAAATGCGGCATAGAAGTTACTATAGCTTTTGGAGATTGCAAGCTGTTCTCTGCCTGCAGCAGAAATCATTCAATGAAAGAGATGTGTAAGAGGTGAAAGGGAATCAATCATGACAGAATAGATTCGGCTGAGGGATAAAATACTGCTGAGCAGTAAACATAGTCCACATTTATGATAGGATGGAAAATGCACTAATCTCAAATCGGCCAACATAATATAGGACAAGGATGTCATGCCTTCATCTCTGCCACCCAGCTGCAGAGGCAAATACAGGCATAGACAGGGACTGTGACATTTTTTTTTATCTGCAGTACATGTAGAGAAAGCCACTGCAATGTGTATGAGGCAAGCATTTCTGATGTTTCCCAAACATATTGATCTTTGAAACAATTGACATAAAACAAGTGCTTGGAACCTAAGCCCGGCCACAAAAAAATTCACTGTAATCAAAGTATAGTGTTGTGAACATATAAATATTGTGACAAATCACAGGTATTTGTCCCTTATCCCAAAGGGAGAGCCCCCCCACCACCTGGGAGGCTAGGGAGGTGTGCCTGCTCTGCAACATCCTCCCTAGGGTCAAGGCAAGTGGGATCTCACTGGGAAAGACTCCTCATTTGGGGATAAGGACTCCTGTTCCTTTGAGGATCTCCCTAGATTATCTACCATAGACGCATTCATGGGACTACCTGCTGGAACGAATAATGTGGCATATTTACCGTTGGTTGAAGACAATGCAAAAAGAAATCCATTGGTAAAAGAAAAGGAAGAGGTCTGTTTAACAAGAGACACATTTTTTTTTTAACTGGGACAAGTAGGAAAGAGGGAAGACTGCCTGTTGTGCAGGAAAGTGCCCTGACATCATTACGTCTTGTGAAGGTGGAGCAAAAAAAAGTTGCGGAGCCCGTGACTTTCAACAAGGCAGTGAAAGCAAGTACGAGATGCCAGAGGCCTGGCATGTGCAAAGGGAAGAAAGTCATCTTGAGGAAGGAAGGAGAAGCAAGCTATCCAGTGTTGGTGTGAGCACAAGTACATCATGGGGAGCAGGACGCTCAAAGAACAACGCCAAGTTCATGGTACGGGAAGAGTGGAAAGCTTGCGACCGCCAGCAGGAGTGCAGAGCAGTAACCCAAGGAGGAACCGGGAACAGGAATTCCACGAGCGAGAGGAATGAGACAGCAAACTCAAACGAGAGCTGAGCCCCGCCACCAACCTCGGTATAGAGAGATGTCCTGGCAGAAGCAGGAGGTCACCAGGGCATTGTTATAGATCCGAAGAAACTCATCCCAATCTTAATGATATGATATGATGTCATTTATAACATACCTGTGCAACAAGACAAGGAAGGGGAGACAGAGTGAGGACAAAACAAACAATCTTACTAGGCTTTCTGTCATTCAGATTATGCAAGTGCAGGGGGAAGGGAAAGGAGAAGTGCCAGGGGGAGAGAAAGGGAGAATGCAATAAGCATTTCTCAAGTAAGTGCCGCCGGGGTAGCTGGTTCTAAGTAAGTGCAAGGAGGCAAGGGAATGCAAGGTTGCAGATACAGTCCCTAGTGTGTGGTAGGCCTGGAGGCTGTGCATGGAGCTACTGGTCATGAAGAAGCCTGGTACCCATAATGTTCAGAGGGAGGCCAGGTACCCTTAGTGCAGCATACCACAACATCAGCAGGGGGAGAGAGAGAGAGAAAGCAGAAGCGAAAAAGAAGATCTTGAGTTGCTTCCGGAAACCTGAGGTGGTACTGCTCAAGTTTGAGAGAGGAAGGGATGCTGTTCCAGAGGGAAGCACCAGCCGAGGAGAGAGATCTACCACCCACTCTCAGCGTGGAGAAGTTTCTGAGGTGGATGAGCGGAGCACTTGAGATGGAAAGTGCTTAGGAAGAGAAAGTTGGAGGTAATGCGGTCCCAGGCCCCAGAAAGCCTTGTGGAAAATGCCAAGGGTCTTTAACTTGATCATTGCAGCCACCAAAAGACAGTGGACAGATTTCAGGGTTGAGAGATATGATACCTGGGCTTTTGGCCATGAATACATCTCGCAGTCCTGTTCTGGATTAGTTGCAGAGAGCAAAGAGTACAAGCAGGCAGATTTAGAAAGAGGCTGTTGCATTCATCCAGCCTAGAGAGAACCAGGGCTCTGGGGACAGTGAGCATCTGGGGGAAAGTGAGAAAAGGAAGAATATCTCTCAAGAGGTGCCACTTGTACTGGGAAATAGTGACATCTGTAATGTGAAGAGAGAAGAGGGTGGCGTCGAAGATGACACCAAGGTTTTTTGCCTCGCAGGAAGGCGCAGGTAGACGGCCCAAGGAGGGCCGTCAGAGTGAAAGAGGGAAAGTGGGAGCAGGGGTCCCAATGAGAAGGAGTGCAGTCTTACTGGCATTCAGGCAGAGATCATTAGAGGCACACCATTCCTGAATCACGGATAGACAATCAGGAATGAGCGAGAGAGGAGAGGAGGCTGAGGGGAGCCTGAAGGAGAGCTGAGTCTCATCTGCATAATACTGAAAGTTAGGAGAGAAGGTAGTGATGAGATGGGCCAGAGGTGCCAAGTAAAGGTTGAAGAGCCAGGGCGAGAGGTTAAAGCCCTGGGGAACACCACTGGTGGAGAGAGAGGTGGTAGAGAAAGGACCCCAGTTGGACCTGGGAGGGTCAATCATAGAGGAAGGAAGTCAACCAAGCTAGGGCCTGATCTGTGATGCCCAGGAAAGATCGAGAAGGATGAGGACAGAAGGAAGGCTAAAGTCGGGATTTAAGAGCAAGTCTTCATGGTTTTTCGGGAGAGTGATTTCCGTGCTTTTGGCTGCTCTAAAGTCAGACTGATAGTCATGGAGACAACCACCAGATTTGGTATGGAGAGTAAGCTGGGAAATGGAGAGCTTTTCCCAGAGTTTGCCCAAGAAAGGAGTGATAGAGATTGGGCTGTAGTTTGCCAGATGAAGGATCGGCAGAAGACTTCTTCAGGAGGGGGTTCACAGGGGAGTGCTTTAGAGGGGAGGGGAAAGTTCCTTTGGCAAAAATCGGCCAAGGCTGGATCAAGGGTGTCGATATGGTCCTTGATGGTTCTGGAGGAGCAAGGGAGCACTTGCCTTGATGATACTTTCATAGATCGGACTTGTCTAGAAACATCGTCAGGAGTGTACACGGGGAACGAGCATAACGGAGCGGGAGAGGCAGATGGATAGGGGCCGAGGGAGGTGGAGAGGAAGCAGAAGAGGCGAGAGTGGACCAGATGTCCTGAGTTTTAGTGGTGAAGTGAGAAGCCAGTGCTGAGCAGAAGGCCGGGAGGGAAAATAAGACTAAGGAGGTCATTCCGAGTATGGAGGTAACCATGCCGTTAATAGCGGCATGGCTACCCCCATACCGGATACCGGATCCGGGTTCCTTGAATGCGGAATTATCGGGCCATTCTGACCTTGGAGGGCTCGGTAATTCCTCCTTGAAGGAACCCATCCCCATTCCCATTCGAGCCCCCATAGGGTTAGCACCCTGGAAGCAGGTCTCGCGAGCAGAACTCGTAATGTGGCGGTAAGGGGTTGACGGCTCCAGCACCTTTACCGGTGACCCCCTAAGACTTTATAATTTGTGTACTAAAGAAGTAACAAATAACCCAGTGAGGGAAAATGTAGGCATTTTACTTATACGTTTACCAAAGATATTGATGATTTCTTCAGCATGTCCAACTCCTTCTTCCGGCCCATCACAATATATAAACATATGAATTGGAAGCGAATAGTTTTGCCCACTTACCACTTGTTAACAGATATTTCAGACAATCTGGCTCTATTAAAAACTATCACCATCTTTGGTAGAACCCTGCATCATTGGTGGTATACTCTGAAATGTTGTGCTATGTTAAATCACTCTGAAGTGTCAAAGTAAATTGACTAAGCACAAATCACAGGAACATATGAAACAGCTGCAGGCTTTAGGTACCAACTAGGAAGCCAAGATTGTCTCATCTCAATAGATTCTTCTCTCTAATGAAATTGAATCAGAAAAACACTTTGATAAAAATATCTTACAAGCCTTGAGGTTTCTGGAGAATAAACCTGAGATCTCTACTATAAAACTGGATTCTGTACAAGGAGTCAAGGAAATACATTAATTTGATGATAACATCTGCAAAATTCACTTTAATAATAGTGAATATTGTACTCTCGTATTACATAGATCACCGTTTTATCAGTCATCAAACCCCTTATAGGGCTTGTATGCCTTCTTTTTTGTTAAAATTAACCCTACATCTTGTCCTGCAAGCCTTGTTCATCACACATTGTAAAAGGAATATTCTTAAATCATATGTCCCATAATTTCAGTGTATTATAACTTATTCCAAAACCACATGTACCAAACCATGTTTGTAAAAGAAAATGATGAGATCTCCCTTGCTACCACTGTGATCTCCCTTGCTACCCCTGAACAAAAAACAAACAAAAACAATTTAAATGGCTCTTTGTTTCTGGAGTGGCTTGCTTTTTTGTTCAGGCCTTATGAAAGATCAGGGGTTGCACAAGTGTAACACTTTGAGCAGTGACCCTAAATAAGAAAGAATAGGAATACAAAATAGTCTTTCTGGAATTCTATACGATAATTGGTAGACTCATTAAAGTTTTATGATAGGCACACATCAGGGGGTGAGTCACGGATTTAGTCTAATTTAGTCTGTTTTTAAACACCTCAAATTCACAATGCAGACAAAAACTATGGGCCTCATTACGACTTTGGAGGCAGTCATGCCCTTAATAAGGGCATGGCTGCCTCCAAAACCGTGTCCGGGTCCGGGTTCCCTGAATGGGAACTACCGGGCCATTCTGACTATGGAGGGCCCGGTATTTCCTCCTTCAGGGAACCCAGGCCCAGTCCTTCCCGATTCCCGTGCAGTTAGCTCCCTGGTCTCCCCGCTGGACCCGCTCTGGACGTCTGGTAAAACCAGACGTCCGCAGCGGGTCCCGCGAGGGAACCTCGTATTATTGCCGAATGGGTTTAATGGCGCCGGCACCATTAGCGGCGACGTTAAACCCATTCCGCAATAGTTGTAATGAGGCCCTATATGTATTTTGATTGCAGTTATAGCATGTGTTTTTCTGGCGTTGTCCCTCTTATGATCAACACAGGACATTCCATCTCGGTGTCCTCAGTCTCTTGACAAAATCATTGTGCCAAAAAGCTTGTGTATAGTGAAGAAATGGTTGACTATAGCACATCAAGTGGCCCTTTATTTCATAGTGTCACAATTAATGCTTTCTTGTAATGTGTTTATCTGTCCTATCTCCCTGGCATGTTGTTCATGATGTTTGTTTGCATGTATGAGGTAAAGAGTTCCCAGAGTACGGGATGCCGTGTGCTACACTACATTCTTTAATAAACAATTATGAACCTTCCCAATGGTATGTCTTTTGGCAACCTCTGAAGCCCGAAAACGAAATCCATGCAGGCTTGATATGTGGCCAACTTTGCACCAGACCTGCATTTGACCTGGTCTGCTGTTAAATCTCAGTTACCAGTTTATTGGCATCCACTGCAGAGTATAATTTGCTTCCTGACTTTGAGAACATTCAGACATGTAAGTGTGCATTTTATTATAGCCGGTAAAATAGATATAGCTGGTAAGATTGCTCAGGGAGTTGAGTGCTTGCTGCTACAATGGGCCTCATTACGACCCAGGCGGTAAGGGTTTTACGGCGGCGTAAACAGCGCCGACCCTTACCGCCTGAGTACGAGGTCCCTTAGCGCCATGGCGGACTTAACACCTGCTTTTAGCAGGTGTTAAAATCCATGGCGCTAAGGGACCATGGAGTTAATTACGCCACCGTAATTTACGGTGGCGTAATTAACGCCTTCCCCACTCCCATTATGCCCTATGGGGCAAAAATGGGAATGGGGAAGGGTAAATGGGGATTGGGGACTTACCGCCCCGCCAAGGTCGGAATGGGGCGGTAAGTCCGCCAACCACGATGGCGTAAACGTAGTTTACGCCATGGTGGTAAAGTCACGGCCCAGGCGGTAACTTACCGCCTGGGTCGTAATGAGGCCCAATGTGTGTGTGATCTGCAGGTTTGAATCCCGGAAAAGCCAACTCAGCCTTACATCCTTCTGAGGTCTATTAACGAGTACCAACACAGGTTGGGTGATATTGCATGTATAATTTTTTCTATATAAAGGGCTCAAGCGTAAGTGCATTATAATAACGCATCATTATCATGTGGCTGTTACACCTCGCCCTCGGCCGCGCCACGTTTCCCGGGTTCTGCCTCGTTGCTCTCGTATGCGCAAGAACAATTGGGGAATTCCAGGTAACACCAGAATAAGGGACAGGAAAGTGATCGCCCTTCATAAAGGGTTACGGCGCCGGCATGCGCCCTTCTTATCACGCTGGCAGCTGCCATGGCAACTTTCTACACGAACTACAGTATCCAGAAAACCTGTTACGTTGTAGTTCTCGGCGTTGAGATGGGAGCCTCATTTTCAAACGGTACGCCTCTTTGTTGTTATTTATTCCACAGCGGCATACAGAACGCTGCTTCTGTTTAAAGTTACAACCGGCATACTTTCCGAAGTGCTCTCCCTGTATCTTGAATTGTGAAGTCCTTGTTTTTCCCGTGTACCGACCCTGCCTGCACACGGACTCCTTCTTCTGAATCCTCGATTGAACTGTTTTCTGACCACCCGTGTACCAGACCCCTTGCCTGCTTTCGGAACTCTTGAACACTGATTCTGTTGTGTTTCTTGACCACCAGTGTACCAGACCCCTTGCCTGCTTCCGGAACTCTTGGACACTGACTCTGCTGTGTTTTGTGACCGCCTGTGTACCAGACCCCTTGCCTGCTTCCTGGACTCTGGGATAGTAACTACTCCGGTAAGAAAGACTCTAATTGGAATCCCATCTTCTGTGGAGTTCGACTTCATTCCTAAGTGCATCTTTTGAACGCTTTGCTGTGGTGCACCATCCCGAAACCAGTGCGACCCTCGTTCCGTTCGGGGATAGCTACCTTACTAACCTCCCTTTTTTTTAATTTTATACTTTCGTTGTTTCCCAGGACTCTTTACGTCAATCCTATTTCCATCAGGGGTAAAGTATAGTTTTCTTGGTTTTTCCATACTGAAGAATTATACCTTAGCCATATACTAAAGCCTTTCTACTTTATAGGTTTCTCCGGTTCCTTTGGCTTAAGGGGAGATTAAACCAGGTACTACTAAAGGGGAATAGTCTTGGGGAAAAAAACAGATTCATTATTGGCAGATTGTTTAACTTGTTATCCTTTCCTTTACAGCCTGGGTTTGAGACGGTCTGTTCTCCCCGCTTTTTTGATCGATCGGTCCCCTTGTCTGTACAGTTCAGCAGGTGGTCATATCGGTTTAAAGAGTTCATTCCCTCACAGAGAGGAGGCTTGGGTGGAGGCTCCAACCCTAGCTCCTTCAAGCAACTCCCCAGCAATAGAGGTCCGGCCTGTTTACGTACTCTCCATTCCGGTGAGTAACAGTGGCCTTGGACGTCTGCTTGCATTTACAGTAATTTGGTAATATGGGCCTGTTCACACTGATATTGACGATACATATGGTGATTCATTCTTGTATGAAATGTATGTATATCACATTACAGTGATATCATACCCATATTTATTGTAGTGTCCTTAGGAACAATGCTATGTGATGCCACTTCCTGTTTTGTAAGGGCTAAAATGTTGGATTCCATCGCTTCCTGTGATGTGTCTTCAGGATGAGGTCAAATGACATCACTTCCTGTGATGTCATCAGAGGTCAAGGGTTGTGCGATTTCACTTCCACTACCCCGGGCATTTTGGTGAAATGACGTCCCTGGAGGGCTGCTAAGAGCGCATTTTTTTAGATGACTTGTAATTTGTGTTGGTTTTTGGATGATATGCCAGCGAAGAGGAGATTGAAATAGTCCAGCCTTGAACCTATTAAAGCTCTGGCCATGGTAAGGTAGCTCGCAGTGGAAAATAATGGTTTGGTTGTGTTCAGTGGTTTGGTGGAGTAAGCTGCAGAGGAGGCAATGGAGCTGACTTTGCAATACATAGAGAAGGTGGCATCTAGGCACACCCCTAGAGTCTTAACAGAGGGAGAGACTGGGAGTTGTATGTTATTTATGTGGAAAGCAGAATATTGGATTTTAGTGTCACTGGGGGCCCTATCAGCAGGCTTTCGGTCTTGTACACGTTCAGGCATAGACAGTTTGCAGCCATCTAGATCTGGATGGTGGCGTAGGCAAGATTGAGGGCCGTAGAGTTGTCCTCATAGATGCCTGTGAGAGTTCAAGGACTTCAGTTTCATTGGCGTAGTTGGTGTAGACTATGTTGATGGGATCCAGGATGTCAAATAGTGGTCTGGTGAAGATGTTGTAGAGTGTCGGAGAAATGCAAGAGCCTTGTGGGACTCTGGATGGAATGGGGGAGGGGGCAGTACGTGCATGCTCTGCAAACACTCTCATGACTCTACCCTCTAGGAATGAGGCAATCCACGAGGTTGCTTCACACGGGAAGCTGGCCGAGATAGTGTGTGGTGGTAAAGGATTTTGTGATCCACTAAGTTGAATGCGGCTGATAGGTCCAGAAGGAGGCACAGGGCCGGATTGCCTACATCGCTGATCTCTTCCATCTGATTTTCTAAGTCCAGCAGCGCTGATTCAGTGCCATGGCTGGGAAAGAAACCCGATTGGTGTAGGCGTAGGCCTAGTATGTGGTTTACAACTAAGAAGTGTTGGACCACTTTGTCAAGAATATTTAGTAATAAGAGACTGCCGTTATGGGCCTATAGTTGTTGGGGGCCAAGAGGTCTAGCAATGTATTTTTAGTAAGGGGAGTACCCAGGCTTCCTTAAGGCTTGATGGGACAAGTCCTGAGGTGAAGGAGGTGTTGATAAATGCTGTAATGATGGGAGCCAGGATGTCAGAGCAGTCCTTAATGATTATGGCAGGACAGACATCGCCTTTGCTTTTCAAGGGTTTAAGGTTTTTTTTTATGAGGGAGAGAACTTCAGGTTCTGAGACATCCTTGAATGAGAACGGAAGGGTGCCTCTGGTGGATGTGTTTGAGGAGGTGGCTGTGGCTATGTGAAAGGATGTGCCCAGTCTATTCTGGTTGGTGCAGATTTTATTTGTTGAGCAGGTCTATTTTGTGGAGAATGGCGGTTTGAATGTTTGGCTTTTTTTTGACAGGTGGATTGGGCGATCTGTTTTTTGTTTCGTAGTTCAAGTAACTCTCGTGTGAACCATGAGTTGGAGTGTACAATGGGTTTCTCTCTCCGAGTCGTGAGGGGGGGCAATGGAATCGAAAACCTACTTAAGCAAAGAGGTGCAAAGGTCTGCCAGGATGTTTGGATCCTTGGAGAAGGGTGGTTTGAAGTGTGGAATGTCTATAAAGGGCATTAAGTTGCCTTTCATCAGTTTACGGGAACTGCGCGCTAGTTCAGGTGGTTCAATGGGATGGTTGCAGTCTTGTGTTTCCTGGGATGAGGAATGGAGAAGTATATAATATGATGCTCTGACAACAGGCATGGGGAGTTAGATATGACGGATGACTAACAATTGACGTCAACAATCCAATCCAGGGTGAAGCCTTTGGCATGCGTGGGATTAGTGATGCAGTGTTTGGATGCAAGGGTTTCTAGTGCTTTGGCAAGTGGCTTGGCTTGCGTGTCTTCAGGATCTTTGAGGCCTAGGTTCAGGTCACCTAGATGGATGATTCTGGAGGAGATCTATAAGTTGTCATTAATGAGGTGGAGGAGATTTTCATGGAAGCTGGACACAGGGACAGGGAGGGCGGTAGTCAATGCGGTATGTGATGGTGCAGGTTGGGAGAGATGGAGAGCTTGAGCAACAGGATGTCCCCATTTCCTTCAAAGGAAGTGTTGATCTGTCTAGAAAGAAGGACCTCTTTGGCTACAAGTGCTACCCATCCTCCTCTGACATTGAGGCAGTCTTGCCGGTAGATTGTGTAGCTTGTGGGGCGTGCTAGCGAGATGGTGGGGCTGGAGGCCTCCTGGAGCCATGTTTCTGAGATGGCTAGGGTATCCAGGTTGTGAGAAGTGAGCAGGTTGTTGATGTCCAGGGCATTCCCTGGAATGGAGCGGGTGTTGATGAGGGCGCAGATCAAGGGGGGCAAGGCCAGTTCCTAGTTCTTGTGCTTAGATAGGGTGCAGTGTGTGAGTGAGGTCATGCGCCTGAAGTTGATAGAGATGGCATGGCTGATCATTTGGGTGGTGCTTGTGGCGGTCAAGGGTGTTTTAGGAGGGCTAGTCTTGGCAGCTGCTGAGCTGTTATCTGCAGTGGCTTGGGTGATGCTGTGTGTTGGATAGGGCAAGCTGGCTAGCGTGGGAAATGTGGTAGACCGAGGTCTTCTATCAGGTCTAACAAAGGAGGTGTGGGTGGGTTCTGCTCCATTAAGGATAGACTTACAGATAGGGGATGCTAGGACGCAGAAACCTGGAACAAGCATTTCCAAGATTCAAGAGAAATTGTAAAAAAGTTTTACAGAAAGTGCTTAAAGAAACCCTCTTGTAAGCAATGTCAGTATGAGGAAGATTAGTGCATGCAGTAACTGAAGTCAACAAGGGTTGTGCCACTGAAGAGGTGCAATTGTAAAAACATATAAGAGACGAGTGAATGTTATGGAGAGGCATGATAAGAGCATCCAGTGGTGAAACCTTTTTGAAAGAGATACGATGGGATATGTGTGAGTCAAAAGGAGGATCTACGTGGCAGGAGAGTAAACCAGCATATCCAGAGTTTTTCTTCTTTGGAAAGCGATACCTGGAAGAACAGTGCACCAGGGGATATGGGTGAGCCAAAGGAGGGTATATTCCTGGCCGGAGAGTACACCAGGAAATGGAATGTTGTATTGGAAAAGTTTTGGTTTTGGACATTTCAGTAGAAGAGTTCCTGGCAAGGGTGTATTCCAAGAAATCCAAGGTTTTGTTGCAAAATAGCTTTTATTATATCTAATCTTTGTTAAGACTGAACATTTCCTAAAGACTATGAAAGATTGTCTTTCAATATATCGCAACACTAAATTGTAAAAAGAACATTTGCCTTGCCGTCTTAAGGAAAATAACCAGGAAAGAGACATTCTCATTACCATTGATCCATTGTTCTCAAAGGAACTTTGGTGAAACAGAATATTTCAAAATCCATTTTCCTGAAACCATTCAGGGGAAGGGAAACTAAATCCAAGAGATAAGGGGTGCTTTGTTGAAACTGTATATTACACGACTCGCGGTAGCAGCCGTGTAGTTATGGTTAAGTTGCTAAAATCATAGGAAGACCCCTTTTTTGGTGACTTACAACTTCGGTCCCCCTGGAGGAATCCTCACCAAACTTTGCCAAAAAAGTATTTGGCAAGTTTGGTGAGGTTTTGTGCAGGGGGCAAGGTTATAGTGGTGGTCCCAAATTATGTTTTGTTTCCATAGACTGAATGGGGAAAAACATTGCATACGGCTACAGGCTGAACGGATGGATGGATTTTAACCAAATTTGTGGCAGGATTCGGGTCTTGGTTCAGAAAGCTTGCTTGTGTGTGTGTGGTGGAAATACGACCAGTACTTCTGTTGGAAAGAACTGAAATGTACGTCTCAAAAAATGTGTGATATCTGGCTCAGCTCCACAGACCCATTTCCCTGTTTGCTCCGCGGACAGACGTCTCATTGGCTCGCAGTACGCTGTGATATCGTCGGACATTGTACATAGCAGGTGGTTGGTTGGAGGGAAGCGTGCTTTGCGTCAAAGTTTTTGGGAAACGCAGCCATGGTGTATCGGAGGATAGTGTTATGGTGTGTGTGCCAAGCCCCTAAGGCATTGACCCTAATTACGACCCTGGCGGAGGTCCATGGTGCAATTTGCACCATGGACCATGGCGCAGAGCTGCCAACTCCGCCATGGGGGTTGGCGGACTTACCGCCCCATTCCGACCTTGGCGGGGCGGTAAGTCCCCAATCCCCATTTACCCTTCCCCATTCCCATTTTTGCCCCATAGGGTATAATGGGAGTGGGGAAGGCGTTAATTACGCCACCGTAGAATACGGTGGCGTAATTAACGAGGGGACCCGTAGCGCCATGGCTTTTTCCGCCCGGAAAATCCGGGCGTAAAAATCGCCATGGCGCTACGGAAAGTCCTAATCTGGCGGAGAGGTACGCCATGCATTATGCTGGCGTAAACCCCTCTCCGCCAGGGTCGTAATGAGGGCCATTGTCTGTATGGCTGGGGCTCTTGTACATAAGAGTGTGGACACTATAATTTGACATATCTGTTCATAAATTTTCGATAACACTGGCATGTTGTAGCAGAGGACAATGCAGCGGTGAAAGGGCCTGGAAAACATACTTCACAGCATCTGGTGGTGGGAAGCAGGGATGGAAAGGGTGGGGGAGTTTGGTGAGGTTTTGTGCAGGGGGCAAGGTTATAGTGGTGGTCCCAAATTATGTTTTGTTTCCATAGACTGAATGGGGAAAAACTTTGCACACAGCTGCTGAACGGATGGATGGATTTTAACCAAATTTGTGGCAGGATTGGGGTCTTGGTTCAGAAAGCGTGCTTGTGTGTGTGTGTGGTGGAAATACGACCAGTACTTTTGTTGGAAAGAACTGAAATGTACATCTCAAAAAATGTGTGATATCTGGCTCAGCTCCACAGACCCATTTCCCTGTTTGCTCCGTGGACAGAAGTCTCATTGGCTCACAGTACGCTGTGATATCGTCGGACATTGTACATGGCAGGTGGTTGGCTGGAGGGAAGCGTGCTTTGCGTCAAAGTTTTTGGGAAACACTGCCATGGTGTATCGGAGGATAATGTTCTGGTGTGTGTGCCAGCCATTATGTGTATGGCTGGGGCTCTTGTACATAACAGTGTGGACATTATAATTTGTCATATCTGGTCATACATTTTCGATAACACTGGCATGTTGTAACAGAGGACAATGCAGCAGTGAAAGGGCCTGGAAAACATACTTTACAGTATCTGGTGGTGGGAAGAAGGGATGGGAAGGGTGGGGGAGTGAGAAGTGCTTAGTCTGATATAGCTCACTAGAAGACGACAGTGGTGTGCCAGCGGTATCCATGCATACTACGCTGATGCATGGTTACCTTAACAGGCAACAACCTTGTGTGGTGATTGCAGGCAGTCTTTGTTATGGCATGACAGCTCTTTCTGTGATGAGTGGTGGCTGGCTGAATTGCAGAAGGGGAGTGCATTCCACATGACATGAACATTTAAACATAGTGTCTACTATGGTGTGTTCTGTGTGGTAAGTCTGTAGCCCCTCTGATGCATGGCTGGAGTCCTTGCACAAAATGTATGTTCACTGGTTGCAAGTAGGTGTCATATTGCTACTTTATTTGGGTGGTTTGGCTGCATTGCACACATTGTTGTATGCATGGGTGTTGTGATTGTTAGAACATCCTACAGTTCTTGGTGTATGGGTGGAGATGATGCAGGGAGCAGTCCTGCAGTGTGTCCACTCGGTGCAGTGTTGGAATAGTGTCCATATAGAAGAGGCTATGGTTAAACTGGTTCTTGTATGTGCTTGGGTAGTCTGCATTGCGCAGATTAGTAAGTGTTGTAGTACACTATGCAGTATTGGTTATATGCACGTACTACAGTGTTGGGAGCAGGACCAATGTTGTGAAGAATTTGGTGTTTGGTTGGTATTAATACAATGCTTTGTGAACGGAAGTGGGTAGTGGTGCCAAATATTGTGGTACATGTGTGCTTGCATCCCTGCTTCATGGTGCGGCGATTGGGTAGAAGTGCTGGTCCCTATGTTACCTTTGAAAATTCTGGCACATGGCTACATTTTCGCCTGCATGGCTCTGTTATGTTGTGGTGGGAGTGGGCAACGCCTAGACTGTTGGGTACATGGCCGAAGGACATAGTCCGTAGGCAATGCACCCAACATTCTAGGCCTAGGTCTTCACCACAGCCACCACAACATAATGCAGCAATGCAGTTGTAACTCTGTAGAACAGAAGATGTGGATTTACGCGTAAAGGTCTGTGCGCTGGTGTTCACTGATTATGTTAATAGTTCAATTGACCTTAAGGAATTGAAAATGTAAGCTGCATTACCACCTGCGCCAACCAGTCCACCCTGGCTGGTACTGAAAATCGTATACAAAATGGTAGTTGAGGTGGAGATGCGCTAAACACTATATAAATAAGGAACACTAGTAGTACAGTTGATGCTTTAATTGTCCCAGGAACAGCCGACACGTGTTTCGACACGCAGGTCGTTTTCAAGGCTTAGTAGTTATATGCAACATTGATATTTCATAACAAAAAGCAAAATCCAAAAATTGTTACAATCACATTAAGTTAGAACAAATACAAACTGTATCACATTACATTAGATAATGATTTAAATAAAACCGAATAACACAATACATTGTATAATAAAAATCATTGGCATACCGTAAACCATGGTTGAAGGGTGGAGTAAGCAGAAACAAACGGAAGTTGCAAATGATAAAACAAAACAGAAAATATACGGTAAGTAACATGCTTAAGTAGTTAGAGAATACATCACTCCCGGTATGGGGGAACAAAGAACACAAAAGTCCTCTTGAACTGTGTGCAACAAAACCGGAGCCCCCAATCAAGCATGGTGTGACATATCACCCATGCAAACAATGAAGTGATGGTCTATTTGGTACCAAAGCTAAAGGCCACAAGAAGCCAGTGTCCAATGCAAAAATAGATTGCAAGTAATAAACTAAACTTACCACAAGCAAATGAAATGTATCAAAAAAATCAGTGATGGGAAATCCCTGTGTAAAGCAAACATCAGTTTCAAATAGATGGCACGGCATAAGAAGCGGTTCTAACAATTGTATGAATTATGAATCAGAGTATTCGAGTCTACATACCACAAAGAGCAGAGCGTTGTAAGTATCACGCTGATGTCAAGTCCAAGCCGTAATGGCCGTAAACAATATATAGCCTAGAGAAAACCAACAGAATAGCTAAGTACTACAGCCAGATTGGATAGAATCAATTTACCTAATACTGAGCAACAAAGAGTCAAACTTACTCGCTTAATCGAGCGTTCACAATTACAGACGAAATCCCCAAAGCAGCCGTCCAAGCAAAAGTTTAGAGAGAAATGAAGGAAAGGCAACCAACGTCACAGCGGTGACGTAGGTTGCGTCGCACGCATCTGGTGTCGCGTGAATGACGTCAGTTGTAAACAAACAATTGAATTGAAAATTAACTTAAAACTAAGCCGTCATGCTGGGAGAGTACAGAGAAAACTAATGATAGGCGGCTGGTACCTGAATAATGATAAAAAAGTAAAGGAGAAGTAAAAGAGAAGCAGCCGACGTCACAGCGATGACGTCCGTAGCGTAATACGCATTTGACATCGCCTTGATGACGTAAGTTGTAAATAAACAACTAAATTGAGCGTAAAATTAAAGCAAAACGACAGAATCATCATATTAGAAGAATACAAAGAAGAACATTAGTAAAAGGCTAATACCTTTAAATAACGGTTAGCATCAATATCAGAATATGAAAGACAAAAGTCAAATCACATTAATAGTAAAAGATGGAGGACCAAAGGAACTACCTATTGCAATGGTAAGACATATCAAGTATTTAGATGGGAATAGAATAAGTTAAAATTAAAGGGTGCTAGTGCCCACGAGCATGATGGAGTGTGACTCCAAGTACTGTTTGAAAAACATAAGATCCATTGTGACTCCTTTATCAAAATTATTATAGAAATACAGACATCTCGTGGTCTGTGTTTAGACCCCGTGTGGTACAACGTAATAGACAAATAAGCTGTGCCTCCATTTGGCGTAGTTTCAGCTGAAGGTTGCCACCCCTTTTCCCCTTATGAGCCTTCATCAGACCAATAACTGTGATGCCATCTGTCAGTCCAAGGGTGTTCATTCAGGATCTTAAAAAAGATAGTGGGGTTGGTGGATATCACCAGATTTAGGTAAAACCGAGGTATTGGGGAAGTATGGCGCTAGGGCTGTCCCTCTCTCTATCAACTCCCCTGGCTCCCAAATTCCAATTCATGGATTCGTAACCTGGTTAGTGCTAGATCAAGGTAACCCCTCCTGCCAGCTTTTCTTCCTGTTATAATAGGTGTTCTCCCTGAGTTTATTGGCTAACTTACTCAATAAGGTCCTTCTAACTTTCCCTCTCCTAGGCCCTCTTAGTACTCCAAGGGAGTAAAGGGTGATGCCTCCTTTCACTCAGATACACTTGCTTGGTTTGGCACTCATGCACAGTCTCACCTGAATTACCTCCTACACCTAGTCCCAAAATGTTCTGCTCCAACCAATTCAGCTATCCCTCTGATCTTGCAGTCCACCTTCCTACCTTCACCCTTAGATTTTAACTTGTTTTACTCCTCTCACTTCCTTCTCTTTCTACTCCTCTGCTCACTACTATTACTACCTCCAAATACCCCTTACTACTACATCCAATGTTAGAGCTACTCCCTCCTCCCTACAACTCAACCTCCTTTCTACTACTATTTCTTTGCTACTATTACCACCTCTTCACTACTCCTACTGCACTCCCACTTCTTGCCATCACTACCAATCCTCTTCTTCTTCTCTACTACTTCTGCCTTAAATACCTCTCTACTGCTACTGTTACATATCCAATACTACCACTCTAAATTACCACACTCTGCTACACCACTACTGCACATAGTTATTACCACAACTACCTCATCCCTTCTCCTCACACTTCTACACACTACCAGTGCTACTACCACTTCCATTACTCCCAATAGTGCTACGACTACCTCAATTTACCACCACTACTACCTTCCTCCTACTTCTACTTTATCTCAAACCGATGCACAGCCACTCCAGAAACTCATCTCTCCAATAACCCCCACACTTGTTACACACTCTCCTCCTCTGCTCTCTCAAACACCCTCCTCCACATCCTGTCCTCACCCAACTACAATCCATGCTGAATCATTCCCAAGTTGACTTTTAAATATCCCACCTGCTCACAGGATTGGCGGCCAATTTACAGTGACCAATCATGTTATCTCCTTTCAGCAGGGGGTGTAACTGGGGAGGGCTTGAGAAGGGCTCATAAGTTCTTGAAAGCACAAGCCCCTTTCTCAGGCAGCCCTGCCACATTCCTAATGTGGGTTGGGTTATGGGTTGCAGTCCCCTATTATTCAGGCCTTCTTGTCGGCCTTACTTTCATTGAGCAGTTTTGGTGGGCTAGTGGGGTCTTTATTATTAGGCTTTGCTGGAGCTGCTAGTTATGAAAAGTCCCTGGTGGTTTAGTGTTTTTTTTTGTTTCTGTGCGTAGGATCCAGCTGGAGTTGATGGCTGGAGCTGTGCTCATTTTTGGGATGCACTGGGGGCTCAAGGTTCCCCATCCTATTATTGGCTTTGCACCCCCTTCCTTCCTCTCTGCATGCATCTTTTCTGCTGAAGTGGCCATGTGCCACATCACTCCACCAGTGTCTGACTGCCACAAGTGTCTGGACATCAGGACCTGCTTGTTTGCTAGCTGCCTCTCCCAGCGCTCTGCTGTCCTGCCATGTCCCATTGCAGTGTCGAGGCTGGCATCACAGCAGGTAAGGAAAGTGAGGGAAGGGGCCTGTCCGCAATTGGATTGACATGTTGTGGGGTGTGAAGGGTTGGACGTGTTCCCCTGTTTGACACGACTGGATAAGCGGCCTGGTCAAACGTATTTGTCCAATATTTTCTAGGAAATCAAACATCGAATTGGACCTGCATTTTTGGATGTATACGGTTTCGGAGTGGCACAAATGTTTGCGCACAAATTGACTGTGGTCAATTCAGCCGTAAAGCCAATTTTGGTGTGGCCAAATCCACCCAAACTAAAAAAAACACCCCCATACACTCCTCCACCCACCCCTACTTACATTTTCGCCTTCTGTTCATCTTTGAACCCTGCAGCGTAAAATATGTCCCTCCTACGTGGGTCAGATCTGACACCGCTGGGTCTGCTTTTCTTTTCTTTTTATTTTTTCTCACATCCCGTGCCTACAAACCTCCGGAAGTGGGGGACACCCCCACTACTCCCAAAAGCCATCACTATGAAACATGGGTAGTGGGGGTTTGGTAGTGATTACCCAAACTGATTGTTTACAAAGGATGGAATGGTACTGGACAAATTTGGCCAGATTAACCGTACAATTGTTTGTGTAAATGATCCATTTGGGTAATACTACATCTTTTCTATTTTCTTACAGTTAAGTTTAGTTTAGTTTATTTATTTGTATAGCGCAGCCAAACCTTGAGGTAACTGGGCGCATTAGACTCCTAGCACCGCATATGTTACAATATGGCGCTGCGACAAAAGGTTACACATGCAGCAAAATTACAAATGACAGGAGTCAATACAGAATAAATATAATATGGGAACAGGACTAATAATCAGTATTAGGACATTAGACTTGCAACGTATAACTAGTTAATATTTGACAGGAGATTGATTGCAAAGACAATGTTATGGTGCACTGTTTGAAGTGACAATTACATTGGGTAAATGTGGAGAATAAAAGGACTTCTAAAGGCTGTATTTGTCGATACAACAACATGCTCTAGAAAGCTAATTGGCATTCCTCCCCTAACCACTACCGGTTGGGGTGTGACTTGCTCCAAGGAAATTAACTCCAGCCCAGAGGATGGGCCATAAAAATGTGCCACTCCCTGGAATTAACCTAAGGGCTTAATGTTTCACTTTGTTCTCAAAGACAGGCCTTGCATGGGAAGACAAATGGCCTACAAATACACTAAACTATTTGGAGCAGTGGTTTTCTTCCACATAATCTGTTCTTTTCATCAGCCATGTGCTTCCAGGAGACATGGAATTTTACAACTTTAGAGACCTTAAGTCTGGCTCAATTGATAGAAAATGTCTGGAATCACTCATGTCGGCAGGACTGGGTCCTAAATGGCTCTGCCAGCAACTGCAACTTCAAAAAGCCTCCACACAATAGATGTTATTTTATTAGGTAGAGGAACTGGAGATGCCATTTAAAATTATGTAAAGTAGAATACAATTATCTTTTGAATTTGACGTATCCACTCACACTATTGCACACAACATTTGGACAAAAGATCCTAAAAGCAATATTCAGAGTGAAACACTCTATCAGCTGATTGTAAAATGATATGTTGTATCGTTATTTTAATTATGCAAATTCGGCAAATGTTGATATTCTTGAACATAAACGACACGTGCCAGTAATTTATATATCTTAGCGTCTAATATATCAGTGTGTAAAATGCCAAAATGTTTAACACATATAATATGAGACATCAGACTAGCATCATTTGATTCGCCTGGGTCAGAGCAATCTGATGAACTGATTAGAACATGATCACATGTGAAGCATATTATGTTTTAGAAAGTTACAATTGTTTAATGTAGAAATCTACACAATTAAATCATACCAAATGGAAGAGTAACCGGTTGCAGAATGTACTTCCATAAGACTGACATCTTCATTATTATGACCAATGAGTGTAGATGGGATGGTTTAGTGTGATGTCACTTTTGGAACACTGTCCAATCCCATATTTTGGCCAATTAGATTACAGAAATGACACACATCTCTAAATGGAGTGGTCACTTATCTATAAAAGTTCAAACTCATAGATTGTGGTATTCAATTGCTTGCACACTGAATAGGATGGACTAACTGGCTGACTGAATGAGAGGAGAGAAGGAACATTGACAACAACACAATGGCGAATGGAATAAATTGCTTTCCTTTGGATCTACATTGGATTAGAAGAAGATCACTCTAAAACAGGCTTACCCGGAAGTTATATCTTCAGTAGAAAAGACAGCAGACAGGCCCAAAAACAGAACTATTGAAACCAGGTTGTGGAGGGAAGCTGACCCCATCTTGCTGGCAGTTGCAGACCAGTTCCTAGAGAGGGATAATTCAACCAGTCCTTAAAAAGGAAATTAATATGTATGGATAATATTAATGGATAATAATCCCAAGGGGAGCAATCCTCTAAAGGGGAATAGATTAAATCCTAGTGTTTTTAATTAGTGAACATACTCAGTGAGAAGGGTCCATAACTTGACTGCACATCCTGAGAAATGAATACATATTTCAGAAGGGTATGTGCTTCTGGAATTATAGATATGATAGATTAGGTCCTGTGGTATGTATACTGGTAGATCCCCTGACTCCTTCTCTTTGTAATGATCAATCACAGAAGTAGTATTTTTGCAGTCAAAAGGATATCTCACTGTGGGCATACCTAGAAAAATAACATAACCAAGGCCAATGCTGGTTACTTGACCAAACAGGAAACTCTTAGGTGTGCTAAATCATTTAAGAAAAAAGGGAAAGGGTTATTAACTGCTGCACATTTTCCTGCCTTTAAATTTCTCACACAAAATAAGAAATATACTCTTTTTACACAGTAATGTAACAAAAGCACCAATAAAGGGAATCTATCCGACATACATGTGTATTTTGTAAGTGATTCACACACAGAAATGTCAATTAGTCAGTATTTCAAACAAGTTTTCTAGAACTCTGTGAAAGTTCTGACATGTCCAATCAGTAAGAGGGAGAGGTATCTATTTTCAATACAGAGGAAGTAGAGACACTTAAATAGACAGGTAATTTCTGATTTAATGTAGTTTTTAACAAATGAAAGCTTTATCTTTGGCCATCATGCATTTTTTAATAGACGGTGCAGGTGCACCCACGGTAAACAAAATGTATATATGCTGATGAGTATGTTTTTACAAAAGCCTACAACTAATTTAAATGCAATATTGAAAGAAGTTGCAACCATGTACTGACCTTACTTCATTGTAGTGACGCAGCTTCACAGTAGTGGTGGGTAAAGGCTGGAATACCGTCCCTCTAGTCATCAGATCTGACCCATCCCATGACTCATTCCGCAGAAAACTCAAAACTTGGCTCTTAACATCGAATCACTAGTTCTCTTAGGCCTCTCCTACCACTGAACCCAGCTCTGAAAACCACAATACTTAATAAAATGCTTACTGTAATCTGCTCAACTTGAACCAAGCTTACTGTAAACTGTATTCCTCTATTTATACATATTGTAAATCTGTAAATTATTACATGTAAACTGTATTCTGTATTTGGTTGCCTCCTGCAATACGTTTAATTTTTTACCATGTATGCCCAGAACCCAGATACCTATGGGTTAGATGCGCTCTACAAATGATAAATAAATACATAAATGTAGTCATTATTGAGCTTGGAATTGAATAGATGCATAATGTGTTTTTATTTGAATTGATTCTATTATTTTTATGTTATTGATAAATAGACCTTCTGTGCAACCCTGCATTTTTCTTACGTGGAAAGGGAGCAAGGCTGTTGGGAATCAATATTAGTAAATTGGATATTGCAGGTTCATAAAACAGACTTAATTAAATAGAAATCGTGAGTCCCTGATTTGGTTTGGGTGCATATTGTCCCCGAATTGGATGTCACCCGATTAAATAATGCTATACCGTTCTTTTAGTACCTGCCCACCTTGACTATAGAGATGCAGATTTCCCTTAGGCCCACCACAGAAGGCCTGAGGAAAGAAGATATACAATATTATTGCCTATTATACAATGTTGTTGCCTATTACTACAGGACTCCAATATAACTCAAATGGCCACATTGCTTGAACAAGGCTGAAATATCGTAGGCATGTACTGTGATGAACCTTATGATGTTGACCTTGCTCCCTAAGGGGAGGCTCATTCCATGAGGTTTGGGGGGTGAGGCTGCTACCCGAAAGCCTCCCTTGGGGTGGTTTTCAGCGGGTGGATCTCATGGTGAGGGATCCCCCTCTGGGGGACAGGGAGGACATCAGGAAATAATCTATTACAACACACATTCACCTACCTTTCTTTCTTCATCTTCTTTGCCTTCCCCATTTCCTATATGTTCCTCCATGTATCTCTGTTATAGCAGGGATATTACTAGTAAGACGATGAAGAGCAGGGCTGACTCCACCGAGGACTCCTCTCAAAGTCCTTATATGAGGAAGATCAGGACTAACTCCACTGAGCCATCCCCTTGAAGTATTGTGATGAATAAGATAAACAGAGTCCCGACCAACCTCTCAGAAAACCAGAGTGAACGTTCTAGTTATCCAGTTACAAGTAGCTTAAAGATGGCAAATGATTAACATCGTTGTCATTACCTCCTTGGAGGCATCGCAAGCAGAGGTTGTTGCCCACACCTGGACGAGCTAAGATGACAGCTGCTGAACAGGATCACATCAGGAGAGTTCCAGAGTCCCTTGATCCTTCCTGACATGTCAAAGTGTGACATGTCAGGAAGGATCAAGACTGAAGGCCTGGAGACAGGAGAATGCTGCAGAATGCAGGTGAACAGCAGCACAAGAACAGGAAACAGATGAGAAGAGCTGCAGAAAGACGAACAGAGACCCAAGAAGGAGGTGAAGGACCGGGAGCCCTGAGAAAAGTTGCAGTGGCAGCCCAGACACCAATGGGACTCTTAAGAAACCAATGTAAAGGGGTCCGGGACCCACTTTTAAGAAACCAATATGAAGGGGTCTGGGACACACACTTGAAAAGCCAATACGAAAGGGTCTGGTGCCTGCAATTGACAAACCAATATGAAGGGGTATGTGACCCACACTTGAAAAGCCGATAGAAATGGGTTTCGGGGGCCACACTTAAGAAAACAATATGAAGGGGTCTGGGACCCACATTTAAGAAGCCTGAATAAAGGGGTCTGGGACCCCATATAAGAAATTACTACAAGGGTTTCTGGGAGACGCAAAAGAAGGGTTCTGGGACCTACAACTGAGAAAGGTAGAACCTGGCAGCAGAGTACACCGGGGCTGCCTAGTGAAAAATTGTGAGGAAACAAATAAGGGGCATAGGACCTATGCATGAGAAAGACAGACCCTGGCAGCAGAGTACATCATGGTTGTCCAGTGAACTGCCAAGAAAACCCTAAGAAAGACCTGGGGAAGGAAGACATTTCCCCAAACAAAGTGAACTATCAAAGGAAGCTTGAGAAAGGCTTTGGGAAGGGAGACATTCACCCAACCATAGTGAATCACCAGGAGGAGCCTGAGAACGGTCTGGGGAAGGGAGACATTTACCCAAGCACAGTGAACTGAACTATCAAGGAAAGCCAGAGAAAGGTCCAGGGAAGGGATACATTGCTTCAATAACATTGACTTGCCAGGAAAAGCCTGTGAAAGGCCCAGAGAACGGTGACATCCCCCCAACCACAGTAGACTGTCAAGAGAAGTCTGAGAAAGACCTGAAGAAGGGGGAGATAGATCTCCCTACTTTGCAAACCATATCATCCAGAAGAAGGAGGTCATTCTTCTGGACCCTGAAAAGAGAAATCCATTTCAGTTTTGTTATAGATGTAAGGGTTAGAAGTAGATGTGAGAGTTAGAAGTAGGATTTGGCTCAGGACATTTCCTTAGTTCTATTTGTGGCAGAGAAACCCCTCTTAGAGTTAGGGTTAGATAGGTTTTTGTTCATCCTTTTGGTATAAAATAAAAGTCTTTGCCCAAAAGCATGCCTCCTGATTATGTGAAGGATAAGCTTTAATTTCGACTAGAATTTGTTCAATTAACAGATACCTTTGAAGTTGCATATTAGTCCATATATTTTGCAAATACCCTGCGCCCAAGGCAGTTTAAACCCTGAGATTTTTAAACTGTGGGAATGGTTTCATTTGGGGGTCCACATGATGTATGTCCTGAGGGGAATATGAGTCTCTTCAAAAAAGGAGTAGGTTGACTGCCTTATTATTTTTACTCAAGTAAGGGCTCAGCATAACATGTTTAAATACTACTGCTTCAGCTGTTACATGGCTGAAAGACTTCAAATTGTATTTTTTTCGAATGTGCGCTGAGTTCCCTCTCTTCTAGTCCTTCAGTAATTGAAATGTAGAAGTATAACGACAAGATTGTTTTTTGACAATATGCATGTCCCTTATCTCTGATCGATTCAAAAGCAGTATAATATGCTAGCATAAGAGCTTTGCAAGGTTTGAGGTCCGGTGTGGGAGTTTCTGAATATGTTATGACATCTATTTGTTCAGCCCATATGTGTAGACTCACACATCGGAAATTGGATCTGCAATTCAGGGTAAATGCTAAGAATATGCGATTCCAGAAAGCAACAGAAAATAAACTATACACATCATTTCATTAATCATAACCCTAGAAATGCATTGTAAGGTAAGGACTGGAATGTATGTCTGCTTTGGTGACTTTGTGCAGTAAAAAATAAACTATACACAACATTTAATCAATCATTACCCTACTAATGCATTCTAAGGTAATAATTCTGAATTTCAGGGAACTGAATTCTCCAAACAATGGATCCTAGACATTAGGATTCTTGAAATACACAAAATAATGGAGGAAAACTAAGCAAGATCCTCGAGGGAGCTATATATCGTTGAAAGGTCTGTTGAGTGGGAAAAGTGGTGGCAGTTGGCTCCATATCTGCTTCAAATTCAGAGATGTCAACCTTTGTAGAAAAAGGGATAATATTGGGAGGGAATCTGAACATCCTGATAGATACGATCCTGCACTGCTCTAAAGAGCTGGTGGCACCGGCAACATTGGCATCAGAGGCCTTGAACAACTATTTTTTTTTATTCTTTTCACATTCCTATTAGAAATCCCTTTTTGTGATCCCAGTTTCCAATTTTCTCTTCTTTAGGTCCACGTTCTTTACTGTCCTTGTTTAATTTGTCATCGTTGATCTGGTTTTACGCTATGATTTTAGTTTCTTGGATTTCAGAGAGTTGACAAAGATGGTATTTCCTCATATCCATTCTTAGTATCAGTCTTATGGCAACAATATTAAATCCGTAAAGCTCTCTCAGGATGCATTTGGAAAGTCCTAAATAGTCCACTTTCTTGAAATTGGAATTGTAGACTTCATCCCTGCTTCTACTCTACCGAGAGCCACCGCCTTTGAGGATAGGGAGGTGAGCTATCTCTGCAAAACCCTCCTGAGGGGTTTAGGCACGCGCAACCTCACTGGAAGTATCTGCCCTCTAGGGGACAAGGATTTCCATTCCCATTGGGAACTCCGTAGGTCCCATGTACTCTGTGCCTTTGTGGGAGTAAGAGAAGATGACAATACAGCTTTCTGTTTGGCTGAATGTAATGCTGGACTTTGTACCTGCTTGATATCCTGTCATGAATAACACATCCTTTCTCTTTCCAGGAGCAAAAACAAATGGCTCACTAACCTTGAATGGAGATGAAGAGTCCCAACACTGGGATGAGTCTGGGACGTAAGATCATCAGTGATGGGAGGAGCCGCACAATGCAGAAGAGACTGCTGCAGTGTGGAAGGAAACAAACTATATAGAGTGGCGTGGGACATCTGGTGAGTAAATGCGCAAGGTCAAAGAAGTCGAGGCTGCACGAATAAGATAAGACCTAGAGTCAGGTCCACATCGAAGACGTGGTGTGCCAGGAGCCCTCAAAGCATCGTCAAACACAGGCACAAAGGGAAGACTGGGTCCTCCACTCTCAACCAGAGAGCCGGCAAAGAGCAATAGTGAGCTGAGCAGAGCAGAAGACAGAGACCACTCACATTCAGTAGCAATGATCAATGAGCTGTGCACACCACCACCACCTCTTCCGAGACAGAGCCTTCCTGGAGCAAGCATAGCAACACAGCAGGTAATTAGGTTGCCCAGGTCAGAGGGAACAGAGAAGAAGAGAAAACAAGCAGGTAAGAGGGAACGGATAACCCTAACCCCATATGAGCGTACAAAGCATAAAACCTCAGAAGTATCATAGGACACAAGTACGCTATGGAATCAGCGGCAGAAAAGCGTGAGCAGAAGAAAGCCTGGCAATTGATCAAAGTGTGCAGAAATTGCCCGAGTGGTGTAAAGTGCTAAGGGAATACTCCTCCACGTAAAGAGGTTTGGAAATGTTGAGTTTGCAGGAACCTGATACTATTCTGAACTTTGAGAATATCTAAGTAATGTTTTGAACTGTTTGCTTTTGAGTGGAACTAGTGTTACTCCTAACATTGGACCAGGACCTAGGGATTCTTGGAAAACACAGAACATATTATGAAGATCCAAGAGTGCAGGACACTCCTTATAGCTGTGTTATGTTTTTGTCAAGTGGTAGTGCCATTTCTGTAGATAGGTTTGAACCAAGGACTTAGACGAGCACCTTCATTTAGTTTGGCATGCTGGACAGTCTCTTTAATCAATAGGGTCAGGTAGGCGTTTTTCTTTTATTTGAATAAAAGTATATTACAACATGTCCTTCGTATGAGTCCTCTTCTTGCTTGCCACACTGCCCTTTCCTTCAGACCAAGAATACCATCAAGTTTATTTACAAACCACTCAAGGGCCTAAAAATGTTGTCAGGAATGACCTATGCTGCTTTGTGTGCAAGTCGTTTCCAATAGACAATCCTCTTCACTAGTAGGTTAGGCCAGAACATGTACGAAATAGGTTGTATTTGGATGTTTCTTTGAGTTTTCCCATCATGTTCTTCAAGAGGAGCCTTATGAAAAAGGGAAGAACTTGACAGAAAACACCCAAATAATCCAAATATAGGGGTGTCCAAGATTCACGGTCTACAAATTTTAAAATTTAAAAAAGAAACATACAAATAACTGTGGAAATCAGATTTCAAGAAACCCCATGACACAGAGTAAAGCCCATGTAAGAAAAAGTGGAAATGGAGGACAATTGGACTTGGCTAGCTGGAGAACTAACCAGAGAGAATTCTACAACATAGCTTGCTATACCTGGAGTAGTCAGCCAGCCCAGGGACCTGGCCAAGAATGTCTCTCTGGCATTGTGGAATACATATGGCTTTGCCCATCTCTTTTGTTAGGTGACTTACTATTTGAAGACTATGAAATCATATGTCTTAAGGAAACATAGCTGCCTGAACTTCCACTCATAGAGGGCTACTCCATTTATATCAACCCAGCCACGAAGGGGCTGATGGGGCGCCCAATGGGCGGCTTGTAAATTGCTCTAAAAAACACCATAAAGATACAGGTGATTAAGGAATACTGTCCCGCGCCATGGATACAGCCCTCTTAGTCGAAGCAGGTTCGAGTCAAGGGCATATCATGAATAATCTTCTTATCTTCAATCTATATTGAAATCCGCTAGGGGAAATGGGCAAAGACTTTGTAAAAACAGTGCTAGACACAATAGATAATGCCAGGGAATCAAGACTAAATTTGGAAATCCTAATTTGTGGAGATCTATATTTACTGTTTCGATGAAAAGGCTACATGATAATAAATCCTCCAGTTAACATTTCTATGCATGTCATCAGAGGGATTAACTGGATAGGGGAACTGGAAGAGAGGAATGTCTTTAAGGTAATTGGGTGCATAGATATCCCTGCCCAAGCTACCTGGAGAAGAGGGGAGGAGAAACAAACCTTTGATTATGTGTTTGCATCGTAAAATCTGTATGCAAACTTAATTGACTTTAAAATCAAGGAAACAGACAAAAGTGACCATGATATGTCCGCATCTTGAACTAGACAAACCATAAGCCAAATAATTGAGTTGTGAATTTATATATTGAACATATATATTGAACAACGAGGTAATAGACTCAAAATCTTCAAGGGAATAAATATGTGAGAAGGCACAGGCCAGAATCTAACAGCATTCAAAGAGTTGGCCCAGGATATTGGAAAGTGTTGCTTTAGAAACATCACTCCATTGATGCTGAGGTGATGAGGAGGAGAGAGGTCCTGGAAAGGGAGTTGAGACAAGCAAAGAAAAAATATCAGGGCAGCAATATAAAAACTGGATAAAAAGCCATAAATTACTTTTACACCAATGTGACACGGAATCTATGCAGTGTTTAGTGTCAACAAAAAACAACATGGGAATTTGGAGGATGTTGAACAATTTGAATGCCCCCCAGAACTCTATAATAGCCAACGGAGTATCAGCCGAGGCCTGGTGGAAATACTTTCATGACCTGTTTAATACTGATAAAGAGCTGGGAGACGCTTGGTGCTATCTAGAACGGGCTGGTCCTTCTCGATGGAAAAATCTGAAATTAAAAACCTGATTCAGCTGGCAAGTAAATCAAGTGCTCCAGGAAGAAGGAAGATCCGAATGGATGGACAGAAGTAATATACGGAAGTAATGTATGATCTTTTTTGAGGAAATCAAGAGAACAAAGAAGATTCCCCAATCTTAGGATACCTCAATTGTCATCCCCATATTTATGAAGGGCGATAGGTCTAGACCATCTAACTATAGGTCTATCACCCTTCTAGATGTAATGGGCAAGATCTTCAGGGCCCTAGTTCTGAAGGCCTTCAAAACCTGGAGAAAAAAACATGGACATTACGATAAATGGCAGACGGTTTTCGCAAAGGGTATAGGCACTGCCCTGAATCGCTTCTTGATTAATCAAATTAAAGCAAGGGTAAAATCCAAGCCTAACAGAAGAGTCTATTTAGCCTCAATCAATCTTGTTCAAGCTTGTGACACTATTGAAAGAGCTACATTTTGGGAAAAGCTCCAGTTATGGAAGTGCCCAAGAGACATAAGAGAATCTTTTACGGTGCTGCACACCAATACAAGTTTGCAGGTGAGATTGGATGAAAGTGGATACTTATCAGACCCGATAAAAACAATGAAAGGCCTGAAAAATGGGTGCACATTGGCTCCCACAATATTTAAACAATTTATCTGTGATATAACAAATGCTTTTAATGACATCAGAATGTTTCCTTCTAGGCTAGCCGGGGAAGAGGTAGGACGTCTTCTGTATGCAGATGATCTAATTCTACTAGATCAGACAAAACTAGGCCTGCAGAGACAACTAGATGCAATAGCGGTTTATCTGGATGACAATGGCCTGAAAGTTAATGTGGCAAAATCGAGAATCCTGTCTCTGGGAGGGACAATTGGACCTAAGATCTCCAAAAAAACAATCCTGGTATCTGAAAGATGAAAAGAATCCTGGAGGTCACAAGCATGGTGTACTTGGGGGTTAGTATAAACAAAAGTATAGTCAGAGCTCCCCAAGAGGCTAGATTAAGAATGAAGATTAGAAACCTGACCTCGCAGGCAAGAATAATTCTAAACAAATGCTATAAATTCACACTGCAGCCGGTAATCGACTTTTACTAAATGAAGGTGGTACCGATAATCACGTCTGGCTTGGAAAGTACATTCCTTCTGCCAGTGGAGTAATGGCCAACGCTGGAAGGCTTATTTTGGAGACAGGTCCTGGCCCTCCCTCCTAGTTCGCCAATCAAACTATTGAGAGAAGAGCTGGGGTTGGTTTCCTTGTATGCAACCACTCAATGGAAAACTTTGTCTTTCTTTCGTAAATGCATCTTGGGTCACCAGGAAGTGGCTTCCGTGTACTGAACAAAACTTTTCGGGACATTTCAGAACCAGCTCTGGAAACCTGGAAAAACTTTTGCTTAAAGATTCTATCCGATTTGAGCACATCAGAAAAAAAACTACAGAGATAACTGGCCAAAGTTAAAAGCAAACTATTGGACCATGACTGGATCCACACAAGGGGAAAGGTCAGACAACTGGAGCTTTACGGACATAAGGGTCTTGAACATAGACCAAGAGGCAAGACCCCATGATATGTGGAAAAACTGGCTTGCAAAAAGCAGAGATGACAATTTATGCGATTTCAGATGAATCTGCTGCCCACTCAAGAACTCTTGGAAGCAAGAACATATTTTGTTTTTAGAAACTTTGAATGCAGACTTTGTGAAGGACCAAAGGAGATGCTGTTCCACTTGCCCTTAAAATGTCCCGATTTAAGTCAGCAAAGGAGAAGATGGTTGGAGAAATTCTTCTTGCAATTCTCCAGTGGAGGACTGGTGGTCAGTTTTGCTCCAAGGCGCATCCATTTCATTTATAAATGTTTGTATGTTATCAAAAAACATGGCTTTTTAAATAATTAGGGAAGACAAGGATCTTTTATGAAGATGTGGTTTTAGGTGGAAACTTCATAGGATGTTGTCTTTGGTCTCTCTCTCTTTTTAAAAAAAAAATCACTGTGTTTATTTTATTGCATCTATTGTGGTTTAGTTAAAGAAAGGGAACGCTTCTTTCTTGGATTTTGTTTTCTTGCTTCCTGTGTGTGTGTGTTTGTTTTTTCTTTTTTTCCTACCTGAGAAATAGCTTAAGGTTTAATATTATAAAATCAAATGCTAATTAAAAAGAATTCAACAAAGATGAAAAAGTTCTTGAAGTCCTGAGGTACCATCCCTTGCCAGAGCAAGGTCTTATATAGGTCTCTGAACCTCTTTGAAATTGGAAGACACCTATATCGAGACCCAGCAGACAGAGTTGCCTTTAAGACTGTGCTCAGTTACTGCCATTAATAAGGTTTGCAAGTTGAGGTTCAGTGGTGTGTTGGAATGTGTTTAAAGTTGTGGCTTTGCTGTGAATGTCCTATGATTGTTTCCTGGTCTGAACAGTGCCTCTATGTTTTCCCATTGAGAATGTGATGGGTCAGTGAACATATGGATTTGAAATGATGCAATAACATTGCATTGTGTATATGTTTTGCATGACTAGCCACTGCTTGTCATTTGATGACACATTCTTGCATATCCTGGGAATATCTGGGCAGCACTTTGAAAAAGGTATCAGAATCTGTGTGTGGACTTAGTGGAAATATCTAGTGAATGGTGTGAGCAGCTGCACATAGAAAGGCATTAGCTAGCACATGGGTTTAGTCAGTAGGCAACTGATTCCTATATATGTCAAATTATTGGGGTACTTAACCATACAATTGCAGTAAATGGAAGAATGTCTCAAACACATCAGCTTAAAAAAGAACAAACACATTTTACTGTTGTAGGTTTGTTCATTAACAAATATTACCCCTTTTTTCTGACTTGGTATTTTTGCAGCACTAAGTTGGATTTTGATGGCAGACGTTCCAGAGGTTATCCTGTTTGCTTTTCTATTGTACTGTATATGAAATCACCCAGACCTTAACTAAACAGCACAAACCCATTACATTAGCATAATCTAATTTGGTTTATGTCTCCATCATGGTCAAATCTATTGACACACAATCTCTTTTAAGGCCGTGTTGTAGGCAGTAGAGGCCAGGGTATGTTTTAGGTGGTTTTTCAATTGGATGAGATATAGTGAGTATTTGAGTGTCGTTTTTGGAGTGTACAGATCAAGCCTCCCTCCAGCGTCAGGGGCTTTCATCCTTTAGCTCTCTACTATTTGTGATGAATTGTGGGACACATCACTTATCCCCATGGGAGAACCCTTCCCTGTGAGGATAGTGAGGTGAAGCCGCTACCTGATATTTCCCCCAGGGGTGGTCAAAAAGAGGGAGGACCTCACAGTGAGGGACTTCCCTAATGGGGATGGGGACTCCCGTTCCATGGTGGAAATCCTTAGGCCTCTTGCCTGTCAGTCCCTGAAATGTATGAGATCTGAAAGAACATCTTCTGACAGTACAACTGTGGGCTATTGTGACCCTTCGTTCTGTTTTCCTGTAAGATCTAATTTATTGTGTTATGGAAGTACATGTCAAGAAGAAGATTACAGATGTCAGATGTCATGTGGACCAATCCTTCATGTGACAGGAAAGGTACTGGGAAGAGTAGGCCATGAGGAGGCCAAACAAATACAAAGTACTATCTTACTAAACTGGGTAGGACCTAGCTTCGAAATATAAAAACTGAGATGGGACTTAGAGAAAACAGTCTCAGTGGTGAAACCTGGGTGTCCCAGGAAACTGAAACCTGGGAAGGAGGAATCCTTGCTGAGAAGCCTGCACTGAGCCGAGAGGATGCTGGAGAGAGGTTTGAATCCCTTTTTTTGGTGAGCTCTCTAAAGCACTTGAGGTATTGGTCTGGCATCTTGCAGAACTTCCTGAGGAGGGTGGCTGTCACCTTGGAATAGATCAGCCTCTCCTTAGGAGTTAACTGAATAATTACATCAGTTCCAACTGTCGGTAGACAGCAATTAAAGGCTGCACCCCACAACTCCTCTCACAGCACCTGGAGGCAGAAAGCTAGCACCAGCTTTTCAATTCAAACCAGTCATGAATGTTCTTCCCCAACTCATATAGCTGGACTAAGCCCTTGGCAAGGTGGTGCCTATGCTTTCCTTGGGAGCCACTCTGGAGACACTTCCTTCCCTACTGGAAGTCTTGGTGGCCTCCTTCTGAGCCTCAAGCTCCATTTTTGCGCACCATCACAAAGTCCCTTTGTTTTTTCTCTGCCAGGCCCTTGGCAGCATACTGTTTCCATTCCACCAGGGCTACTCTACTTTCTGCAGGAGATACATCATGTCAGGGTTGATCACATCAAGATGCTCTAGGGCCCTGGCCGAAGCACGGGAACCCATAGATGAGTGTGACTTGCGGGGGTCTTTCAACCTTTGGGAGACTATAGTGCTCACCGGGTGGGAGGAATTCGGAGAAGCGCTATTGCTGTCACACTCCTCAGTGGTTTCCATGTCCCCCAGGTGCATGGGCAATAGGGCTAGGGGATCCAGCTTGCTGATGGTTCCTGGATAGCCCTCCACCCACCTAGCTTCCTCAAAAGCTTGGAGGCTCTTTAGCAGTTCAGCTTTCTTTACCGTACTGCTATGAGGGAGACACCTATCTCAACAAAGGTTGTGTAAGACATTTGTTGTCATGGTCTGCACCATGCTCATTTTCATGTGTCTTGGCAAAAAACTAACAGTAACTGCACCCTTTTATTTTGGCTGGCTGGGCTCTAGGAACAGTCTGTTTAACATCCCACCGCTGCTAACAATGTGACAAATTGGATTCCAAGCTACAGGAGTACAAGGATGAGTAGGGGTTAAAGTGGGCCAATCATTCCTCACACTTATTCAAACCAAACCCCAACACAAACATAAAGGTAAACAGTGACAATTAAGAGATATACCTCCATCATATTTTGTGGTAACGTGGGCAGAGGGAAGGCTATACGCTCAAGAGGGGTGTGAAGGTGCACCAGTAGTGACTCAAAAACTCATTATCACAATCAAAAATAAAGGGACTATCCAATCGAGGTTCAATACAAATGTAAACACTTTAAACACACCATCTGCACGTAGAACGAAAAGGATTACTATACAAACACCCACCCAAAAAGAAGAACAGAGAAGATGCAACAGACAGGAGAAAGTAGCACTCTAAGCATAGATCCAGCTGTGATAGGTAAGGTAATAACCTGAAAAAGTATACCTTGTTGAAAATAGGAGCAATCTTGACCTAACCAGTCTTTAGGGTCCAAGTGGACAGAGGCGGCAGTTTAGAATCAAAAGTACCTGGATTCAGTTCTTGGTGTGCTGATGCAGCCAAACCCAGAGTCAAATGTAGATGCAAGCTGATCAGGCTCAGTTCAGGCATGTATGATAGTATAGTCCCCGGCAACAAGCTTGAGTTAAGAAGGGCGAATGATGGTGCTCTGTGCAGTAGAACAGTGGCTCTTTGAGGATGCAGGTGCAGGGTGCATTCAAGGCCCTGAAACAGAAATCCCTGTCACCTGAAAAACGACATTAAACATTGCCACCAAAAACAGCTGTGCTTTGCTTTCCCTGGTACATGTGTGGCAAGCATTTAAACATTGCCACCAAAAATGGCTGTGCTCTGCTTTCCCTGGCTACTCTGTGGCAAGCATTTAAACATTTCACCAAAAATGGCCCTGCGTGTGCTTCTCTTTCATCTGAATAACAAGAAGCTATGCACTGCATTGAAGAACGGCCCTGCATTTGCTTTATTCCCTCTCAATACCAAACAGTTATGCACTACATAAAAAACGGCCTTCTCTTACTGTTAACTCACATGAGGGGCAAAGATTCCAACATTGCACCCGACACAGCTTTTGTTTTCCTTTTCATGTGAATAGTGGGGCTCTAAACATTGCAAGTGACAAACAGCATAGCTTTTTCTTTTTGTCCCGTGTCAAATCAAAGAGCTCTGTGCAGGGGGTCTAACACTCCCTGTCAATGGACCAGCAGCAAAATGCAAACCCACTCAAAAGGAAACATTTAAAAATCCCACAACCTACAGAACCGCATTTCAAACATTAGATGAAAAACATGGCTTGCACACATGTGAAAGAAAATATGAAAGGACAGCTTTGCTTGCACAGAAATGTTACTGAAATATGTTGTGGGTGGGGGGTTGGCTAAGCAATGTACATTATATTTTCCCCACAAGACTTCCATCACCTCGGAAAAGGCTCAGAATACCAGTAAAACCAGTGTTTGGGCTGAGGCACAAAACTCAATTGAAAGCCTTGCCTCCCACTGGAAATCACACCAATAAGTGAACCTTTCCGCAATGAAATGTGATGTGACTGAGGGTGTTATAATTCTCTGCTCTACCAGACTGGAAGGCAGTACTAGCAGGGAGGACAAAGAAAGCAAGTATGTCTAGGGCTTGGCCAAGAAGTGTGAAATCCTCCAGCACCCACTCCAAGGACAAACTGACAAACTTCAAAGGGTGTAATAAAAGTCTTTTGTTGCAAGCTGAGCCAGGGGATGACATTTGGCTGTTGGGGATGAAGCACCACCCTCCCATATGTGACAGATCCTCCAAATTGACATTAAAGGATTGATTCATTTTAGGCATTTTTCCCAGCACTCAGAATGAGAAATAATTTCTTTTTATGCTATTTTTCCATGTGATTTCCAGGTATTTCTGAAGAGGCTAAGGGGGTCATTACGAGTTTGGAGGTAGCCATGGCACTATTAGCGCCATGGCTGCCTCCAAACTCGTGCCCGGGTTCGGGTTCTCAGAATGGGGACTTACTGGGCTATTCCAACCTTGGAGGGCCCGGTAAGTCTCCATTCTGAAAACCATTCCCCATTCCCATTCGAGCCCCCATAGGGCTCAATGGGAATGAGGAAGGAGCTAGTAACATGCCTGTAAATGATGGGCTTGTTATTAGCTCCCTGGTCCCTTAGCGGCTCCCGTTAAGGACGGCTGGTTTACCAGCCGGCATTAGTGGGACCCGCTAAGGGACCTCAGAATGCGGCAGTAAGGGGTTAACGGCGCCAGCATCCTTACCGGTGCCATTAACCCTTTACCTCCAGTCTCGTAATGAGGCCCTAAGTGTATACTCCTAGGACTTTGTGGACTGAAATGGATAGTAAAGACTTGTTTCTGGCTGATTAATGAGTGGGACAAATCTAAAAAATGGTGGAAAGATGGAAAATGAGAGTATGAACATGCTTCACCATTTGCAGAGTTATAACTGTTAAGCATTTAATGAAAAAAATAAAAAGGTAACAAGCGACCATGCTACCTCGCACAGAGTTGGCGATCAGCTTGCCTTATTCCCTATGACCCCCTGAAACAGCCTATCTATTTCTTATGGTGGTGGCTAGTATAAGCTTGAAGTTACAATACATAACTCAGTTTTGCTAAAAGGTTGACCCGAGAACAAAGTACTATAATAAATGACAAAAAGACAGATGATGCTCTCTCCCCTTGAACCAATATGCCCAGGGTGCAGAGAGAGGAATGGTAAGCTGTCCTGTCCCAGGGTAGGAGTTATTTTAAAGTACTTCCCCACAGATTGTAAAAGAATGATGTCATTTGGGCTATATAAGGGGGGACTGTACTAGACACACACAAATCTGTGAAGACAGGAGAAGGAGGATGGAGAGGAGGCAGCTGATCCCATTCATGAGATTGCAGAGACCAGACCCCTTGCCTAGCTTTCCAGAGAGTCCTGAGATCCAGCTGGCTGTCCAGAATCCCATCCAGGAGAGTGCAGAGTCTAGAACCCTTGCATAGCTGTCCAGAGGGACCTGAGATCCAGCTGGCTGTCCAGAATCCCAAACCAAGGCTTACTTTGTAAGTAGCAAATAACCCCAGCCCCAAATTGCACACCCCTCTCCTGTTGTAACATTGCATCTCATTGAAAACCCATTTAAATCTCATTGAAAGTCCCAAATTCCCAGTATAATTAATTCAACTTCCCATAGTAGAATCTGTATTGACATGTGTATGTTAGTGTATTCCTTTGATAAATCTCTCAGTTGTCTGTATAGATACTTAGCATTATTTTAAAGTAAATCAATTCATTCACCATTGAAATTCATGGTACGAGTTGGTTAACATTCTAAATTAACCCCCTTGTGCCTAGTGAATTTCTTTACCAACTATAGTCATTAAACAATAGCCCTAAACAGAATTAGTCTCTCTGTAGCTGAAAACCGAATTTGCCCATGTATTGCGTGTATTACCCCACAAACTCCTAATTTGCTCTGTCCTGTAAAAAACCCCAAACCATAGTCCCATTGAGAGCAACCTCTTTTGTCTAGAACCCGATCTGTTATGTGCCTTTGTCCTTGTCTTTGAAAACCGATTTCTGATTTTGAAAGCTAAGCCCCTTTCCTTAGCTGCCTGTCATTGCAAATCCTGTTTAAAACAAATTTCCATGTGGTTTTGTATTTTTTCCCTTTGCATTTGCTTTCTCCCCAAAATCAATGTTCCTTCCTCACTTTCACGTTGTTCTGTGTTCTGATTAGTAGTCACTAAGATTCCCTATCTCCTCAAGTGTAGCCACATGAACTTCCTTTATTCTGTCCCACCGCAGTTGTCAGTAACCGTGCAAATAATAATCCAAATCCGATTCTGCCATTTTGCTCCAAAAACGGGTCTTCATTTTCTTTTCTGACTTCCCATCTTGGGGTGGTGGGCTTTATTCCAAATCCGATTTTCTCTTTCTATCATTACTCCTTGACACTGCCTTCCATTCAAAGGAATTAAGTAGATGATGTTTAGGGGTGAGTGTTGCAGGGGGAGTGCTTAACCTTGTTGTTATCACTTGCTTTAAACTGTTTTTCTTGTTTTGCAATTAAAGATCTGTGTGAACTGTGTTAGGATTTCTGAACCAATTGTTTTGTAGGAATCATTGTACTTGTGTTGCCACAACATTGGTGTGACGTTGTTTGATTTTCTTTGTTCATTAAACCATAAATTAATAAATATCTTATTGATACACACCCGCTGGTTCCTAGTCCATTGTGACACAAGGTGTGTGTGAAGGTTGGGTGCGAGTCAGGTTGGGGGCCTACTCAAATAAAACAACCTGTGGTTTCTTAAAGATAAAAAGCATTTTTATTGTGTGCCGCATTCATTGTCAGGGGAAGGAGTCCCTGGCTGGAGTGTGCTGTGTAATAAAACCTGTGACACAGGTCAGGCCGGTCAAAGTAATGCCTCGCAGTTGGCCAGGCTGAGTAGTGCTTTAAACGCTGGGAGGGTTCAATGAGTGACTCTCCAGCAATTCAAGTTGGCAGGAGATGCTCTTCAAAGTGGTCATCTTGGTCGTGTCGATTTCTCGGGAGGATGGCTCAGGGCAACGTGCTTGCCTTGGAAGCAAGACGACACAGAGCAACACAGGTTCAATCCCCGGGTATGCGCTTAGAAACCTGTGGGTATTAAGCGCATTTTAAATAACCTATCATATCATATCATGTGTGATCAATGAGGTGGCAGTTCACGGGTTAGCTGGGCTGTGCCGTGGTTGTAAGCCCCTGGTAGAGTCGGCACATGACTCTCCAGCGATTTGGCTCAGTTTCCGGCTTTGAGCAGTCACTTCAGGCCTAGCAGGTGACAAGTTTTGGTTTGGACATGATGCAGTGTCAAGCTTGTCAAAGGTGCAAGCAATGATTGATGTTGAGGAGTAGTGCAGCAACTAGCGCCAGTGACTTCCCACTTGTTCCAGGTGCGGTGACCACAGAGCGACCATTTTGGTGAGGCTAACAAGTAGATTTGTCTAGTCCTCTGTTTGATATGAGGTCCTTTCAGGGGGACGGGAGGATAGGATGATTCTGTTCAGGGTCTGCTCACACAGATCAGGAGATTCTGGTGCAAAGTGGTAGCAGAAGTTACTCCCAATGCACGCAGGGAGTGGCAGGGGACAAATCTTCCTTTTGTCTTGGATGATTCCTTCTTCACCTCAGACTGAGGACTTTGGAGAGTACGACTCTGCCAATGGAGGTCCAAAGAGATCTTTAGAACAAATTAATTGATCAGAGAGTATCTGATGAGTCGGCTGAAGAGGTGGGAAAACTATTCTTTTAAGGCTGATAGTCCTCATGTTATTGGAGTAAAGCTAGCCTGACTTGGTGGTACAATCCCTGCTCTTGAATGGATTGGACTCTGTCCTTCTGATCTCACACCCAAAGTGCCTCGCTCCAGAGGAAGTGGAGAAGTGGAAGTGGAGAAGACAGGAAAGTGAGAGAGACCGTGAAAATCAAGATGGTGGAAGCATCCTTCCCTTGACCAGATCCCTCATCCCTATCATAATCCCACTCCCTTCCATTCTCGGTGAGAACAAAGGCTGTAAAAGATGCAGCACACTGGTGTGATGCTACCCTTTTTGAATGGGTTTGCTTCCTTGATGTATGCACCCAGTACAGCTGCCTGCTATGTGACTGTCTCAGGCAGAGGGTGTTACCTGCCTTCACAAATAGATCAAAGAGCAGGCCTGGCCCACCAGGTTCTCGTCAAGCCATTTGGCAGGCTACACCCAGCTGACCAGAATACACATCACCTTACACAGTGGACCTGATTTACAGGAGCTGACAGATGTGTGATATCAACTGGAATGTAGTGGTCATGATCATAAGTAGCACCATGCACTATCCCTGAATATAAGCATAACTTTTATTTAAAGATTACCGTGCCAAAAGCATGGGTGACTTATGATAAGCATAGTTTTCAGTAGATGGGCATATCTTAAAAGCCGCCTGTGCCACAGGGACATGGATTTCTCTGCTGCTGTTCTGTGGGCATTTTGTGACCTTTGAACCTGCTCTGTGCCTCAAGTAGAGCGGTTCAGGCTACTGTTGCATCAGTTGGCCACCCAGCCCTCACATGTGCTCCGGTCATCTACTTTAATACATTCTAAATTAAGTGGGGACCGATATATATTCAACAATCAAATATCTCCCACATCAATGTCTAGAAAAAAACCTATGTCCATTTTATTATTCTATGTTTATATTCAATATTGTATGCAAAAGAGTGCATCCACATTCCTTTCTTTATGGCATTTGACCCAACAATTTCATAAGAAGAATACACAATCACTACAACCATACACAGCCACATGTTTCAAAATCATTAAAATTCTACTACATCAAGGTTAGTACCAGTGATCAAGTACCCAGGATCACATACTAATTTGACTATGAAAAACCTGGAGGAAACCAAAAAGACTAGCCACTCTTCTATTTTTACCCAATTGGTGAAGACAAACAGGATCAACAACACTTACATCTAAGGTTCCATCCACTGCTTGCCAATGTGGCTATAATTCAACATATGACTCTGCTACCCAGCCTTTGGCTTTGGTTTACCCTCGATGGCCTATCAATGCCCGGTAGGGATGAATTATTATTTTATAGATGTCGACACTGTGTTTCAGCCATGTTGGTTAAGGTACACACATACCAGGGAGGTCACATGAATGATAGCTCATTGCGTACAAATGAGTTTTGTGAGGTGTCCATATTGTGCTATAACAACCATGGGGCCAATATTACGACTTCGGCGGCAGCCATGCCGCTATTGGCGGCATGGCTGCCGCCGAAATCGAGTCTGGGTTCCCAGAATGGGGAATTACTGGGTCATTACGAATTTGGAGGGCCTGGTAATTCCTCCCTCCAGAAACCCGGGCCCGGACCTTCCCCATTCCCATTTGAGCCCCATAGGGCTCAATGGGAATGGGAGAGGGAGCAAACAACGGCCCGATTATGAGCGGCCCCTTGTTTGCTCCCTCTTCCCCTCGCGGGACCCGGTAAGGACGCCTGGTTTGACCAGGCGTTACTTACCGGGTCCCGCGAGGGGAGCTTGTAATGAGGCGGAACGGGTTTAACGGGTCTGCCTCCTTTAGCGGAGCCCGTTAACCCATTCTGCCTCACTCGTAATGAGGCCCATGGTGTCAATTGAAAGCACTGACCTTTGTCTCAGATACAACATCTATGTGGAGGGAGATTGTTATTCTACCCTGCCATTTTTGGGACAATCTCTTCATATTTTCAAAATGCCTGTATTAAATACAAGGCTAATTTAATTTACTTGCTTTAGAAAAACGATTACAAATATCAAGTTTCCGTATAGGAATCATTTTCATTTGAGAATCATGTTAATCGATCCTCGATTCACGGATACTATAATACCTCGACCAGAAGCCATCAAGAATTTCTTTTTAAAAAATGTTTTAAAAAAGAGGCGCTTCCACTCAGTTCGGTCTGAGGAAGTTTAGAAGGGAAGGATACGATCGTGCAGCTACAACGGACATTATTTCTGATGGCTCAGCTTTTGGGGTAATATTGAATACAGCGGCATACACCTTGATGACAGTGCCAGGAAATTATTAAATTTTGCCTCTAACTCTGTCCGCCACAACACACGCGGGGGTTATTTCTGTTCTGTATTCGATAATAAGGGCACCTTTTCTCATCAGCATTTTGTCGAACGGCACCTGAGCTGGACTCTCTTCTTGCCTTTTTGCGCGGTTCGGTGCTTGCCGATTCGCTCTCCTTTACACTCGACAGAGCGAAATGAATTTGTCATTGCATCTTCTTAAGAAGATTGCTCATGAGAAAAGGTACCCCGGATAATGAATGCAGAACAGAAATAACCCACCAGAATAAGGATGGACTAGTTGCGTGTTGTAAGAAATATTAAAAACAGTTAACAAGTGATTAAAAGAGAAGTTGAGAAGGAAAACGACATGCAATATGCAACGTAGTGACTGATGAAGGAAGATGATGCACATTTGAAAAAACGAAACATGTGTAGTGTACATTGAAATAAAATTGATCACACATGTTCTGTGGGTGAACAACGTATATGGAAGATAGAAGTACTGCACATAAAATTACGAAATAGAAGTTCTGATCAAACAAAAGGGAGAATCACCCTAGGTGGTGTTTGAGGTTTGAAACGTGCATGTAGACGTTGGATGTACATGTTGATGACTCTGTATACAGTATAGATTGCTATACAGCATTTGTATATGTGTTTTTAACGGTGAATTTGATTATCAGTTACTTGATTTTTCAGTGCACTTAGGATGACTTTGTTTAGGCACAGCACTCACCCTTTCTGATACATCTATTTTATCCCCTTGTTTTGTACAAAGAAGATGTTTATATTAATACGATGGTTTACGACCATTTTGTGCTTATGCTGCCCACAAGAAGTACAAAATATCAAATAAGATGAGTAAAATAAAGATATTTTTTATATGTGAATACACTGGGTTTTTAGGGTGATTCATTATCATTATACTATTTTTGATAGGCTATATGCCAACCACAGTTAGGAACAATGCCTTTTGAAAGCGGATGCATCCTTTGGCAGTCTGCCAACATGCCGGGGAAAGTTACAGTGTGTCATCTCTGCAGACGGAGTCTCCAGGTATTACTGGCCGCGCAGGCGCACTCTGAAATGTTTATCGGAGATGATTATTAGCTTCCCTTGTAAGGTCGAATCAGTTGTCTCACCATTCCACTCTTAACCCATCCAAAAAAAAGTTCATCTCAAGAAACCGTAGAGGGTTTTTAAGCTTTTTAAATGATTCTAATACTTTTCCTGCATTATTGGACTTTGATATATCTGCATTGCAAGAGGTTTGGCTGATGGAGACACCTGTCCTAGATGGTGTCTGTGTTTTTATTAAATAGAGCTAGGAATAGTATTCGTTTGGAGGACTACTTTTGGGGATTAAGAATTATTTTTGTCCCGATATTGAAGTATGGGATGATGCCCTTTAGTTACAACATTCCTGATTCTTGTAATTAAAGCACAATATATACTACTGTTCCACTGAGATCATCAGACCAACGTGGGGCAACTCAAAACACTTAATTTTAGTGTCACAGATTGGAAGGTGGGCTGCCACCACAGTTTCATGATCGCTTTACAAACTTAACGGCAACATTAAAGGGGACATCCTGTGCCATGCCACATGGCAATGGACTCTAGTTGTTCTACGGTTGATTTTATAATTACATCCCAAATGCTGCTTCTGCACATTGAATCTGATTTATCTTACTGACCACACGTGTCTATACTTACATTTTAGTCTACAAGGGAATCATCACCAATCCACAATGGCGGGTATCTTGTACTGTGCTCATCACAATTGATTCTCCTGATCCACGTCTGTGATCTTCAAATTTAATCAATGAACATGGGACTCTATCAATTGTTACTTACCTCTTATTTGGGACGAGGACATGGATCCTGTATGCTTTGCAGGGCTCTGTATTAAAGTTCTAAGTGTCAAATGTAATAATCTTCCATCCACTGGACAAAGGTACTTTGCGAGGTCCCATATTTTGATCATACGGTCCATGAGAGAAAATGAACACTGCAGAAGTCACTTAGAGTTATTTGTTAGTCTTCGGCCCTTCTCCCCGCTTGTCACGATCTATATATCTTAAAGTAAAAAGCAGAATTATAGGAATTGGCTGAAATTCCATTGTAGCAACATTGATATTTTGGACAGTCAGAACATGCCAGCGATCGCCAATACATTCAATGCACACTCCTTTTGGAAATTTGCCAATCGTGCCCATATTTAATCAGGGAACCAGCTAGATGGACTTAATAAAGCTATCTCTGAAGGCACTTTGAATGGGTACTACTCAAAGAAATGTGGGTCTTTACCTGGAACCTTAGGGAGCCTTATGTTCTCTTCATTGTGTGCTTGGAAAATCCAATCTTCACCTCTGGATATAGAGCGCTTGATACACAAGTCCAAACCATCACAGCCATGGGTGTAGATAGCCAACCAAACTTCATATTCTTTTTTAAAATCCTGAATCTTTGGCAATGGTGTTGTATAAACTGTTTGTACACATCGGAAGGAAATACATGTTTCCTCAGTCATGGAAAACTTCTCATATTGTTTTAGGGAGAATGTTCATTTTAGTGCCTAATTCCTCCCTCTTTAAGGACCCCCAGCTCTTTTTGCTGGACTTTAGGACTTTTACTTTCTATCCTGGAAAGAGTAGGACCTTTTTCCCACTCTCTCATGTATTTTTCTTTAACTCTGAAAACTGTGTTTCTTTTGGTTTTTGAGTCTGACAAACTCCTAAGCATCATCTTTTTACATTGTATCACACAGCACCTTTAGTTCAGTGACACAGGGAAGTCTCTCTGATTTACCAAAGGTTTAAATACCTTCTCTTGGTTAAACTACTGTTTCCAAGGGCAGTGAAGTGAAATGTACTTTACTTACATTTGTAACTTTCTAGACACAGCACACACTATCATACAATAGGGTGCTGGAGGGGTAATTAGTATCCACTTTGTCTAGTTTCTCCTGTACCATTTCTATGTTACCCTTTCTAAAATTAATGACTGGTGGCATTGGTTTACTTTTTCCTACCAGCCCGGTCTTCTTTTTTTTGCCATTTCTTGTTGGAAGGGTCCTTCTTGCGATCTACTCTGCGCGCCAAACCAGGTTTGGTCCCTTTGTTCATTTTGTCTTTGTCGGGATTCACTGTTGAAGCCTGCCTCTGGCTCCAGCATGTCTAGCAGGGTAGGAAATGAGGGACGTGCCCGAAGGTCCCTGAGCTTAATCCCCTTGGTAACAGGAATGCACCCAAAGGTGATTGGCCAGCTGGCTGTCCTTGGAGGTCAGCCACCCTGCTCTGTGAGTGACAACTAGGCTGCAAATGAATAGGAGAAACCTGCATAAAAGGAGAGGTCTTTTGCTTGGAAGACAGAGTCGACCACTGGACGAAGGAATCCGGAGAAGAACTTGGAAGAGACACCTGCTGCAACTCCTGAACCATTGGTTTGCCCAGTGAATCCCTGTTGCAGTGCTGAAGATCTGAATTTGCCTCGACTAGTAAAGCCCTGCAAAGGACGACTTCTTCCCTTGGTTTGGTGGGACCAATCTACCCCAGAGCAAACTTGTCTGGACATCCTCTCAGAACAGGCTGTACTTCCATTGCTCCTGCAGAAACTGATTGCCAGGGAGAGGAACACCCGGATCGATTGCATCATTTTTATATCAGACCCAAGCTCCACTAAGATCCTCCGGACTCCCAAGAAGCAGTACTGACCAAGCCTGAGACACCTTAACAGAGTGATGGACACAAGATGTGATGAAAGTCCATAAGGTATCAGAGAACCGCGGTGGTGCTATTTGAGAGAGCCACGAGGAGCTGAAATGGCAAAGTGCCTTCAAACCATAGTGCAGGAGTCCCCAGACTTCCTCCCTTTTGTCCCCACGACTGAGGGCAGGATCAACATGATCTACGATACTACAACTGGAACAGAAGCCAGCTGGAACCAATTTCTTCAGACCTAAGGTACTGTAAAACAAGGGATACTTACCTCTTGCTGTGTAGTCTTGCTAGCTCTTAGTTGAGACTTGTCTTGGCTGCTTTTGCAAAGTTGCTTGCAGCTTTTGGCCCTACTGTGATTTCATTTTCTACAAACACTTCTAAAAACATTGTGCAAGACTTTTTACCTACCTGCAAGAAATGCTTCAGCTTACCTAGACTTTTGCTCAACTAACATTGGCTGTCCTGGCTCCCTGAAAGACTCTTCTTACCTCTGACTTTGTGCTTTAGCTATCCCTTAATAATAAAAGTCACACATTAGATAACTTGTGTAGCTGGGAAAGGGTGAATTTACTTTGCATTGGAGGGTTCAAAAAGTGCTTACCTGCTTAAGAATATTTGTTAACCATTATTTTCTTCCCTCTTCTTCCTCTTTTGCCACTAACCTCAGTATTGCTCTAAATGGGCCAATGATATATCAATGTCCACAGTGTCCTAGTTATTTAAGTCACCCAAGGGTGTGTGAATTGGATGTGTGCCATCCCAAATGAGTATCTACTGATTTAAAGAAACTGAGAGTTTGTATTTTGAAGTATATTGTTGTGTTACATATATTTGCTCTCTTCTAAAGAAGGCTTATACAACTGACTGTTAAATCAATAAATAATTGTTTAATCAAGAAACCTTGAGAGTAAGTGTTTATTTGAATAACTGTCACTGTGAAACTCTGTGTTACAACCCTACAGCTAACGTTGACCCCCCTTGAGAGAAGCCTGGCTGCTCAGTCACTCTACAAACTTGTGTAGTACATGGTTATGCCAAAGGTTGAGTTAACTATTGCCAAGAGGACAAGGCTGGTGCAGTCCCCCACAGGGTACTGCGTACAATCTTGCCTAACATATTGTTCCTATATTAAAAGTAACTATCGCCCAATAGCCCTCTTGGATTCTTCATCTAAGATTTCTGCCTCTCTTCTATTGCAGGATTGGAAGGACTTGGCTGAATCCATCGGTAAACCTAATATCCTCCAGATGGGTTTTGAGAAAAATGCAGAACCTCATTGAATGCATTCATCTGCCATGTCTTAAAAGAACAAGCTCAATGGAAGGATCAGCACCCTCTTTTTCTGCCCTACACAGATCTCTGCAGTGCGTTAGACTGTCTCAATAAGTCCAGACTATGGAATAGATTGTTAAACTGAGGGATTGCTGGGGGCTTATTGAAATTACTGATGGAGTTTCAATCTGGCACCACTATCCAAGTACGCTAAATCACGTGGAAGATTTGGTGGCTATAGTGAATACCTTAGTAGGTTTTGACAGGGATGTGTTTTTAGCTCCCTGCCTTTCTAATCTTTATTAGGCTAATTGATTAATTGGTTTTATGCAGAGTATTCTCCTCCGAAATAGGATTGCTTCTCTTCCCCACATTACACTATTCTGACAATGTCATCCTGCTTGATAGAGCTACAAATGGGTTGCAATAGGCTCTAGATTGTTTACATGCCAATCTTGGAAAAAATAACTTGAGTCTGAACATATTAAAATCAGCAATTCTGGCCACTAGGCAGTCTAAATCAAGCGTGTTTATGAATGGCATATAAAAAAATGTCTTCTTTAAAGAGACAGATATGTTAATTTATTAAGGATTTTCTATCTATTCTAAACCAATCACCAAAGAATTGTGTGTTAGATTAAACCAGAAAATGTCTCCTTTATAAGCTCAAACCAATGTTTTTTTTTTTTTTTTAAATAATGTAGATTCAGATTCATCCCTGTGATTAGATTTTACCTTGGCAAGGTGCTTTCCTTGATACTTTACGGTCTAGATATTTGACTGCTGTAAACTGGAAATAATTGAAGGGATGTTTTGGAAGAAATGTTTGGTTCTTCCATTAGGCTTGCCCTGTGCCGTGTTGAGATACGAGTTAGGAATATTGTCATGGAGGCCATATATTTTCTGGGCTAAACTAAAATTAAACAGGAACATCCTTGGCCCCCTCCTAATTCATTATGTCACCTTGTGCTCTGCTTTGAATAATACATCATTCAAACCATTAGAGCTCTTTGAATTGGAATGTGACATTTTCTTAAAGGATATTGCTTTTTATAGCCAAATATTAGTAGATAATCCTACAAGAATGTATGTCTATCAAGATGACTGAATGAAGTCGGGATCAAGACTCAATCGACAGGTATTGCTTGGATGAGAAGTTTGGTAGATTTCACAGATCTTCTGGTACTCTTCTAAAGTACCTAGTACAGTCTCCTGAACGTTTGTTCGGACAGGATTTTATGCGATTCGGCTCAAATTTGTTGGGCACTCTGCAATGATGCGGTCCCATTCTGGGCCTATCTATTAAATCTATACACTGGTGCATTTGTTATAACGATGGGACTGATGAAACGCAAGCACTTGCTGGTTGATTGTCAGACTAGTCCGTCTTGTTGATTACAACTGTTTCAGAATCTTGTTAATACCTATGAGTAAAACTTGGATCAGAGCTTTTGCGAGAGACCAATGAGTGGAATTTGAATTCAATCACTATTGCTCTGATTTATTATATAATAAGGGTTCATGTGCCACCTTTGAGAGTAAATATGTATATATAATTGTTTTATTTTTAATTGTTTAAATTGCATAATATCTTCTTGCTGTGCATCCCATGATGTAGGAGTTTTAATCGTGATTGTGTATGATATGTTCTGGTTTTATGCTATTTTAGTTTAAAAGTTTAAATAAACTGTAAACACTTAACAATAAAAAGATGTTTTATATATATTTGGTCCAGGGTTGCCAAGGCATTGCATTGTGTTCAGTTGCTAGAAAGCCATTGTAAATGGATGTGTCAATGGTATCGCACCCAAGGGAGGCTTCATAGGATTAGCGTGATAATCCCCTCTACCTTTTGGGGATGCAGGGAGAGCCAAGGTACACTATTTCACATATGGTGGTCATCTAATCTTTTTCAGACATACTGTAATGAACTGTTAAGCTCATATTAATATGATAACAGGTTCACAATTTGTCATTAGACACTTCCACATTATTCCTAGACAATAAAGACCCAAGTAGCCACTATAAATTGGCCTTAAATTACTGTGTTAATATTACAGGAGAGATCAAAATAGGGTCAGAACCTTTTTGTCTAACAGTTTAATAAGCAGTGAATCTGACCTAGTACTTGTAGTCTATTGTAGCAGACACTGTAGATCAATATAACCTTTCCCTGTTAGGGGTTAAAAAACAAATGAAATGGATATACACGTTATGTATTCTGCCCCGCTGCCTCTACTCTTTCCCATGCCCTTTGCAATGCACTTCACCATCAAAACCCAGGACATACTGAACAGCCTTGTCATGCACTCTTCCAACCCATCCCTACCCCCTTGCCTCCCCTAACCACTCGCCCATCCTCCTTTTCCTCCTTCGCCTCTGTCTCCACGGAAGAAGTCACCAGAGTTGTCAACTCAAGAAGGTCTCTTCCAAACAGATTGCCCCTTGCTCATCCAGAACCATCAAGGACAACATTTCATCTCTTGCTCCTGCTCTCGTTGCTCTTTGTAACCACTCCTTTGCTTCTGGTTCTTTTCCATCCCCCCTCAAGCACTCCCTTGTGTTCCTCTACCTAAAAAAACATCAGCAGACCCTTCCGGCCCAGCCAACTATCGCCCTATCTCCATCACCACTTTCCTGGGGAAACTGCTTGAGGAGCTGGCCCAGCCCCAATTTAACTGAACTTGTTGGCAGTCTCCATGACCATTAATCTGGATTCCGAGCATCCAGAGGTACAGAAACTGCTCTTCTGAACACCCGGGAAGAACTGCTTGCATCCCTTGATTCCAACTCCCCTGCTGTACTCATCCGCCTTGATCTCTCTTCTGAATTTGACACGATGAACAACTGCATCCTCATAAAAAGGCTCCATTAAACCCTTGGCATCTCAGAGCGGGTCTCACTTACCTCCTTCCTAACTAACTGCTCTTCCAACATCATACTGGGCAGTTTCTCCTACCCTGCTTCCTTCTCCTCCTGTGCCATCCCCCAGGGCTCCATTCTTTCACCATGGTTCTTTACCAACTACTTTACTCTACTGGCACGCTTCATTTCCTCCTTCTCCCCCAACTTCCAGTGCTATGCTAATGACACACAACTCATCTTCAACCTTCCTACAGACACCCTTGCACCCTCCATCATACCCAACTGCCTCTCGACCATCCAGGCCTGGTGTACTTCTAATGATATTTGCCTCAATGCCAGCAAAACAGAGATCCTCCCTATTGGAACCCTGGCACCCAACTTCTTCCCTTCACTCTGGCCTTATCCAGTGGCTCTCCCCTTTCTCAGAAACCTTAGAGTCACCTTTGACTCCTCTCTCTCCTTCCTCCTTCATACTACGAACATAGCCAAGAAGTCCCACTTTCAGCTTTTCCTTCTCAAAGGATTCTACCTTTCCTCACCGTCCCCCAGAGACTCAATGTTACCCGGGCTCTGGTTCTCTGTAGGCCTGACTATTGCAATAGTCTCCTCCTTAATCTACCATTGTCCACCCTGCAACCCCTCCAGCTAATCCAGAATAGGGCAGCAAAATCTTAATTGGCTCCTGATCGGAGAACAGATTAAATCAAAATCCCTCTGCATCATCCACAAGGCTTTCTGGGGACGGTGACCACTCTATCTTCAACTCTTTCTGACTAAATATTCACCCTCTAGATGCCTACGTTCCTCTGGCACCAACTCCTTGTGTGTACAGCGGTTTGCTAAACAGAGACCAGGTGGTTGATCGCTTTCCTCAGAGGGCTCCCTTATATGGAAAAGCCTCCCCCTCACGCTTCGTCTTCAGCAGGACCTCCTTAAGTTCTGGAAAAGCCTCACAACCTTCCTCTTAATTATTCATTCCCTCCCTCTCTCCTCTGATAATTGCGCAGTAACTTGATTGGTGTGCAGGGCCCTTATGCATCCTCAGGTCCCTTATCTTCCACATCTGATCATCCTTGCTGCTGTCTATCCTCTGCACTTGCCTCGGCTCACCCTCCACCAAAGGAAGGTGCACTTATTTTCTTCATAGCACATCACCTGCTGCTCTCCATGAGCCCCACAGCACCTCTCCCATACCCCTCTCCCGTCTGCACTTGCACATTCTGAACACTCACAAGAGAAAGTAGGTTTGTCTTCCCCTCCCCATTGTCCAATCTTATATTGTTGTATTTAATTATTTTACATTTCTATCATTTCCTATCATCCTCTGTCCCCTTCCTATTGCACTGTGGGCGCTTTGTCACAGTATTTGCTTCCTTTATAGGCACCTAACGAGTGAACAATAAATAAATAAATAAATACATTTTCTGGAGTCAACTATGCCTTCAATGTACGTGTGCTTGTGATAATGTGGCATAGTTTATGAAAGCGGGTGAAAGGATTTCCTTATTCCGTAAATAATTATATATTGAAAAGTTGTGTAAAAGTTCCACATTTCTAGCTGAGTGATGATTTCATCTTTAGTTCTGTTTCAGTTTATTTTGAATTCGTACTGGGTTATTTAACAGCATATCTTCATCACATTCAATAGACTTGAGACACTTGATGTTAATTAATTAATATTTAATTTCAAAATATGAGATTTCGCAAAAGCAGCACGAAACATCATTAGAAAAACATCAAAATTGTTGACATAATTGCATACTTATACAAAATAATTTAAAACTTTCAAGATAAAACCAAAATAATGACGTTTAACACATCTTATTTTATAAAGTACTGGGAGGAGACACGAACTCTTCAGAACCGATAACAGACATTGCTTAAAAGACCAAATCATAAGCAGCATCGTTAATGTGAATAATAGTACACTTAAACATCCACCTTTTTTAGTTCAGTCTGTTAGGGGGCACTGTACGCACTGTCTATAACACACAACTATTGTCATGGGAAGTGAAGATAGCAGAAAGATAAAATGAGAGGATGGAAACACAACTTGTGGGCGTTGTTTGGCTTTTACCCACCTATTGACAGTGTATGACCATACTAGTCCATATGGCCTACTATTCGTCCTTCCTCAACCAAATCATCTCTTGGGATTTCATTGAGGTAGCTCTATACTTTCTGAGCAACCTTCGGAAAAGTAGTAGCTTAATTGCAGCTATTGGTATAATAAAAATCTATTAACCAAGTTGGCTTTCAATGCTTGATTTATATGCAGAATGTGTCCTTTAACCTTGTCCTAGCACCAATGTCCTATTAAAAACAGGCATTGTAAAGGCCAACAGCTTTGGCTATTGTATAGGCATTACACATTTGCAATGCACTGCTATTAAAGGTCCCTGTTACTAAAACCATTTGTCAGCTGTGCAAATCTTATGGCTGGTCTTATGCATACACAAAAGCAAACACTGTTTGCTTTGCCAATGCGTGTTTCTTCTTGTTACGTTCTCAGTAGAGGGGCTCCCGCAACTTTGTATAATTTTGTAAAGCTTGGGGGTTAACCCTAAATTACCAAGGGTAATCCCGATATGCACCCCTCTCTCACTGTATATAAAGATGCACAGCGTCACTTCACTGGGGAGACCCAACAAGACCGAAACATGTGTCTGGGGTTGCTGTTGGTACTCTTGTTCAGAGGAGAATTGCCTAGCACTTCAGTGCTGGACTGACCTGCAGTGTTGGACCAGATTGATATGCAAATTGATATGTCTACTCTCTCAAAATTACAATGAGCTAAAACGTGGTTGTAGACCTTCCTGAGTGGGAAACCTACTATAGAACCGGTTATTTGAAGTGCGTTAGTTCTCAGTAGAGGGGTTCCCACAACCTTGTATAATGTCTTCTTGTTAACAACTGTTTTATAAATAATTCAACTGCTTAGGACGTATCTATGTCGGAAAAATAAGAACAAGAAAAGCAAAGCCAGTCTACAACGTACATATCCTCTGTTTCTAAGCAGTGGAGCAATAGTATTCGTTCTGATTAGCTTATACAGAGGAAAAACCAATAGAATGTCCCTAGTGGTCTCCAAAAAGGTACCGTGGCATCCTCAAACACCTCCTAACCCAGGTTAGCCCTCCAAATCATCCATAACTGTGATCTACAATAAATGTAACGACACCAATCCAGATATACTGTACGACCCGATATTTATTATGTGTGAGGGCACAAAAGACATTGATGTTTGAGGGCCCAAAAGACATCAGCCATAGTGTACACAAGTTTAAAGCATTTGGAGAAAGAAGTTTCCCATGTTTGTTCTGGCTCCCATCTGAGGATGTCATCAGCATTCTACAGGCGTTGCATCATAGAGCATCCGAGAGTATACCACTAGTGGATGTATGAAGATGGTAAAGAACATTGGATATGGTGGCAATCTACGTTGAATTTCACGAGTTTTCCATGGAAAGTGCTCCCTTTGAAAAGGCAGAGCCTTGCACCCAGGCATGCTCTGCTGTTTCAGTTAATGGATCTTGAGGACGAGGGCACGCATTCTACAGAACCATCAAGCAGACTTAGCACTGCTGCTCCAGACTGAACCAGAACATTGTCTTTCCTCTATGAAGGAGGTTATCTCATCTCATCACTGTGCTGTTTTTATGTCCTGGTATGTACGGTCTGATAGCAGACAAGAACAGCAAATGCCATACATATTATAATAAATAACATGTGTAAGAAATTATTGTTTTAGCTTATTTGCAATGATGTAAATCTTCATCAGATTTTTGTTTTTGGTGAATTTGTGTCTTGTACCACAAAATTGCTGAAACCATTGATGAGAGAGAGAGAGAGTGAGAGAGAGAGAGAGAGAGACAGAGAGAGAGACAGAGAGAGAGAGAGAGAGAGAGAGAGAGAGAGAGAGAGAGAGAGAGAAAATGGGGGGTTCAAGCTAAAAACCTTCGGAAAGTTCTCCCCTTTCTACCAGCACCTCTGCGCCACGGTGTGTCATCATCCTCTGTTCTTGGATTGATGTACTATTGTAATTCCTTGAATTTTGCTCTGCCCCTGTATCTTTTGAACAAGCTACAGGTGCTGCAAAGTTATGCAGCCTGAGCAGCTACTGGCACCCCTAAGCGCTCCTCCATCTCGCCAATGCTTTGCCTTCAGCACTGGCTACCTGTTGGTTGCCGCATTGAGTTTAATGCACTCTGCATCATTCACCGTGCTTTCTATGGAGTGGGTGCAGAGTAAATTCAGAACAAGTTTCCTCCTTTTACTCCCACCTGTGCCTTAAGATCAGAGCATGCTTTTCTCAGCCCAGTAGCTAAGTACAAGCACTCACGGGTCAGGGGAGGGGGGGAGGAGGGGGGGTGCTTTCTCTGTGGCAGCTGCATTGCCATGTTCCTTTTGTACAATTAACAATCATTTGATGTTCCAACGATATCTCAAGACCCTTCTTTTCTGAGCTGCGCTCTGCTCTGGCTGCTCTCCTCTTAGTCGTCCCCAGCGCCATGGTGCCTTTATTGGTGAAGGTCTGCACATCATACGTTTTGATGACATGACATAACACAACATCATATATGGTTGAAATAGCAATCGGCAATGCCATCTCATGAAACTGCTAAATCATTAAGTGCCAAATCACTGTTCTACCCAATGTGGAGTTTCCAAACAATATTTGCTACAATCACAGCTTTGTAAGAAGCAAGATGGGTGCCAGGTTTCCATTTCCCCCGCTCCACAGTGATTTTATATTGGCCTGTTTTTGGGCTATTACTAAAGCTGATAGGGCTACATTTGGGCTACACCCCAGGCTGCCTTTCTACACCCACTCACCCACCATATGCCTGCTCTCTCTAACCACCAATCCCACTCCCTCTACCCCCACAAACCTTACTCCCACTCTCTCTACCCCTAACCAATGACCCCACCTCGATTACTTGTGCTGGTTGGGTTTTGTTTGGACTCTTTTGAGCTACTTTTAACAAGGACACCCGACTCGGTTTTCTTGATGTATTTTGCCCCCAACCAAGTACCATCACCCACCCCAACCCCACTTGTTCTAATGCTACTCACTCACCTGTTACCACGCTACCCACACCCTCTCACCCTACCCTCTCCCTCTCCCACTCTACCCCCACACTCGCAATACCTACCCTCTCTACCCTCACCCATCCAATCCACACTCTCTCTAACCCCACCCACCCTTCCCCCTCTCTCTCTAGACCCACCCATCCACCCTAACCACTGTCTCTCTTACCACACCCATGCCCCATAGCCCCACTCTCCCCACAACTTCCCACCCACAATACCTCCACTCTCTCTACCCCTACACACCCCCTACATTCACTCTCTCTTCCATCACCCACCCATCCTACCTCCACCCACCATACCTTACTCTACCACACCCACCCGACCCCACCAACCCCTACCACCACTCTCTGTACCACTACCAGCCCACCATACCTCCACTCTCTCTACCCCAACACACCTACCCTACCTCCACTCACTCTACCCCCACCCATCCTACCGCCACTCTACCACCACCCACCCCAACTCCACTCTTTCTATGCACACTAACCCCACTCTCTCTACCACCACCCAACCACCTTACCTCAACTCTCTCTACCCTCACCAACTCAACCAAACTGCACTCACTCTATCCACACCCACTCATTCTACCACCACCCTCTCTACCCCGACCCACTCACCCTACCTCCACTCTACCTACAAACCTCTAATCTCTCTACCCCCACCCACCTACCCTACCCCAGCAAACTCTACCCCCACCCAGCCTCTCTACCTCCACTCAAAAACCCACCTTTCCTTCACTCTCTCTACCCCGAACCCACCCACCCTACTGCCACTCTTTCTACCCTACCTCCACTAACTCTACCACCACTCTCTCGACCCCCAGCCACACGCCTTACCCCCACTCAAACTACCCCAACTTCCTATCCAACCTACCACCACTCTCTTCACTGTGAGGAATCCTGTGGAGTAATCTCTGATATCCAGCCATGTGGCCAGGGGATGCCAGCCGCTACCTGATTCTGACCATGGGGAAGGGTTTTCTGTGGGAGGATCACAGGGGAGGAGATGGTTGTCGGAGAGATGTAGTGACTCCATTGGGATTCATGCAGTATTCTTCCTTTATAAATGAGGTGGACCCTATAATTCATAAATTCCTGATGGCATGCTGTCACTATACAAATTCATCCTGTCATAAACCTCAGACCTTTCCTAACAAGCATTCTAGACTGAATGACATTCATACCTCATATGTACATAACACAAAAATCACATTTCCTGTCCCTGAAGATTTTATAACACTTAAAATTCCAAACAACATTTCCTTAGAAGTCCTTTTAATCCTACGGGCTCCAGCTTTCATTGTGCCTCAGGTACCGACAAGAGGAAGAGGGAGAAAATAGTTAATGTGGCTTGAAAGGAACCCTAACCAAAACATACTGACTAGTTGTTGCAAAGTGAATCAGCTGCGTGGGACATTTATAGATGGTTTTCACCAGCAATCAGAAGTTGGAGAAAGCTTGGGCGAAGCGAGAGGCATAACTGCAGGGGAAGGCATACGCAAGGGTGCAGACCGTGTTGGAGCAGGCAGGTACTCCCAAGCTGCTGCTTCTTAGCAGTTTACACCAGAGTGGTGAGTGATCCAGAGGAGCATGGCAGGCTCCAAGGAATAGCCATGAGGAGACCGGCAGCAGAGGCGAAGCTGTGCAGGACACAGTTGAACCAAAAAGCAGCCACTTAACTGGCCACTGTATACAATACCTTGGGAAGAGCTGGACGTGGGTCTGCCAAGTGAGGGATGCCGTTTGCGATTTGAGCCTTCGCCGCAGATACCTGAAGGAGGTCATGAGAAATGCCATGAGACAACAGTGATATAGTGGGAGACCCCCGGGACATACCAACAAGCACATAGACGATTGAAAGAACATTTTAAATACTGACCAAGTACATTTAAAAGACTGCATTTGCACAATTCCTGATGCCTGAAATGTCAATGTGGCGAAAGCTGGAGCAAGTGTGATTATAAGCAGATGCATGTTAATGAAGGCAAGGTTTGTTCAAGTCTCCATATATGAGAAGTTTATATGGGGAAAGTTGGAGAAAACATGGACATAAGCAACTAAGTACTGGTGAAGAAGTTAAAAAACAGAACTTGAAGCAGTCTTCATATGTGAGAGGTTCATATGGGGAAGCTTGGGACAAGTTAAATGCAAAGTCAATGAAGTATAGACTGTACGGGAGTGCAACTGTGCTATACTACGAAATGAATAAAGCATTGAAAGAAGACCTGATAAATGTGAATTATCAGGCAGTGAGCCTTTTTCGGGGAAAGATACCTGGTAGGAGAGTACACCAGGGGATCTATATAAATTGGAATGGGATACCTGGCATGAGAGTATACCAGGGAGTCCACGCAAAGTGTATGAAAGAAAGAGACATTGTTCAAAGATATCTGTCAGATGAGTATGCCATGGGATCTGAGGAAACAAGTGAAGAATGGTTGGTAAGGGAGTAAGCCAGGAAGTCATCTTTGGAGCAGTTATGTAAGAGAGACAATATGCTATCTTTGAAGCAGTTGTGTAAAAGAGACAATTTTCAATCTTTGAAGAAGTTGTGTAAAAGAGGCACTTTGCCATCCTTGATGTAATTGGGTAAACGAGACATATTGTCATCCTTGAAGCAGTTGTGTAAAAGAGACACTTTGCCACCTGTGAAGCAGTTGTATAAAAGATACACTTTTGCTACCCTAGAGAAACTGTTCCATGTAAGATACATTCTTGCCCTCCTTAAAGAAAAGATAATGTTGCCATCCTTCCTTCCTGAAATAATCCAGGGGAAGGAAACTACCCTCTGCATCCAATGACTTCTCTTTTGGAGAAACCATTTTTGTTGGATGTATTTATTTGTTTCACCTTTGAACATATTGGTTAAACATATGTCAGACACACCTCTTTCTTACACCACTTAGTTGGTGAGGGTCAGAATGTTTTGGACACAAGGACAGTTTATATATTTTGATGATAAGACACATACTGTTTTTTAGTTTTAGTTTCCTAGGCATGGACACTTTCTTTAGGATAGGGACAGAGGGAATTGTATCCAACCCCTTTTGTTTTAACAACTATGTCTGATGTTGAAAACACTACCACTTTGTGTCTGTCTCAAATATTGGAGCCAACTCTCTCTTCAAACCACCCGCCCATTCTCACTCTCTACCCTTGCTCATCGTTTCTCTCACACTCTCGCTTTATTCCTTACCATCTCACGCTCAACCTTTCTTGGTCATATTTCCTCTTGCTCATCATCAATGGCAGTCTCTCTCAATCGTTTCCTCCCTTGCTCTATTCCCCTTCCTTCTCATTCTCTTGCACGCCTGCTCCCTTTATCACATCCTCCTTTGAACTGTTTCAGTCTCCTACTTGCACCATCGTGCCTATAAATGCCAAATGAAAAGAACAGCAGTAAATGTCAAAACGATTGGCTTTGGCAATGCGTATTTCATTCTGTGATGAATCGGAGCATTTCCATTAGGTAATCATGGAAAACTATGTATCAGCTGGGTCAAACACGTTTGTTCAGACATTCAATCTGTATGCATCAGGCAGTTGTTTTCATGGATTCTAAATTCAGGTTTCACACTTAAGGTCTTGGCGTCATGCCTAATGGAAATCACAGCTTGAGTTGAGAACAAATGAAAGAAGCCCGACTGGGATAAAAACAAAATAATAGTGTGGGCCTGTGCAACATCCTTAAAGATGCAATGCTCCACTATGTAAAGTTGAATTGTAATGTTTGGGGCACAAGGAAAACAAATAAAGTGCAGCAGGTAGGGTGGAAGTCCAAGGGGATACAGTGATAATTCTATCACTGTATGAATTCAGCCTCTGAATTGCATTTATAGACCCCAGACACAAATATTTTGTCCTTCCCCCTTTCTCTCAATCACATGTCCTAATGGATGAGCATTCTTTCTCTATAAGGCACATATTTTCAGTAGTGTAGCTTACTCTGATAGAACAGTCTTGTCTCGACAACCGCAATGAGAAATTATTGGAACTGCGAGCCTCCCTGCATTGATCACTGCAGAAAGCGAGAGAACAAGTATGGTTTTTGCAAGATATGTGGAATTAAATGGATCCCAGGCTCTGCAGACATTGCTTTCGCCGCTGATGGAACACCAAATTGACTTCACTATGTTCTAGTACTGATTTCACTCACAGCACAGAGCATGGCAGTCGGTGAATTCTGTCGTGCGGCAAGAAACAGTGATTTTATTTTTAAAATTCACATCACACATTTTTTTATTTTGAGAATATAGGGAAAGCAGAGCCACACACAGCTTTGTGGAAAAATAGTGTCACGAGAGTGTCCCCCAACTGTCATATCGCAAGACTTTGTCTTGCACAAAGTGTGTTTGCTCGGCGCTGTGGAGACTCTAATGGCATTTCCCCCAGGAACCTTGTCTGGGACCCTTCTCGTGTGGCCAGGGGAAGGCAGGTGCTCTTTGACACCATCCCTGGGGATGCAAACTGCAGGAGGAGCACATAGGGGGGATCAGACCAGGAAGCCTGCAAGCCTTTTGGCCAGCCGAAAATAGTAAGAAAACCGAATTTCCCTAGAAGGAACTAGAAAGAACTACATGTCCCAAAAACTCTCAGGGACTGTGATGAAGAAGAGGGCCGGGGAGACATGTAGAGGGAAAGGACAGGCAGGCAGGCCTAACAGCCTTTGACAGGGTCAGGCAATTCACTTAAAGGGCCTGCACCTGAAGTTAATTGACTCACCTGAAAGGCATAACAGTCTACAGCAGAAAGGGCAGTAGAAAGAAGCTGCAGCAGGAACTGGAAGGTTGGCAGCAGTAGCAGAAGAAGCAGAGCACAAGGCTGCCAGTTCACTAGGAAGTGTGACCACAGAAGGAATGCCGGAGCAAGAGAAGAGTAGACTCCACCCACAGGCTCTGAGTTGGTCCTGTGCTCACAAACCCTGTTTGGCTGTGGCAGCATTGGAAGAGACTGGGAGAAACTAGCAGTCTTTCCAATTGTGCTGTATTGCTGTGAATACAGAGCTGAAGCCGTGCATCCACCCGAGGCCCGTTTGCAGAAGCAAGCCGAGGGAAGCTGGGGAAAGGAAGACTCTCCATTGTTGAGGCCGTGTCCGAGACCCCTGTGCTGCAGAGGGGTGTGGGTCCCAGGAGTGCCCGCAGCAGTAGTACCAGAAGAAAGAAAGTCAGAACGTGGAAGCAGCCCGCCACCGCTGTGACTTTGGAGCCTGTGAATGAGGCTCTGTCTACATAGATCTCTAAAACTCCTTGCCAGTAACTGTGAGCAGCTGAATTAAGGCTTGCATTTAAGTAGAAGCAAGTTAATTTGTTCATGGTCATGGGAAGTCATTTATTACAAAGGGAATTGTATCACATGCTTATTCACAAAAAGATAAAGTGCTCACATAGAAGGAAAAGCTTTCTTTTTCACTTTGTTGCATTTAATCTATTACCAGAGTGGTCCGGTGTCTCCTCTTAACAGGGAGAACGTTGCTGGTAAGCTTTGAAAGAAGTAGAAGCTGACTTTCCCGAAGTGTTACAAGACTGTTCAACATCAAAGAGAGGTTGTGTGTATGAAACAGTGTTTCCTGATCCATGTTAAAGCAGAACGCTGCAGGAACAAAAGGGAACACAAGTCTTTAAATAGAACTTTAATATTAAAGAGTGATTGTGTGTATCTAAATTCATTTTTAAAGTGAAACCTGATTTTTGTAACATTCAGAACAATTATGAAGTAGTTATAGAAGTTGTTATAGAAGTTGCTCAAGTTACGAAAACCACAAGCATTACACAAGGCAGCAGGCAGATCCTTTCTAAGGTGAAACCAGCTCAATTAAGACCTGAACACTGATGCTCTGATATAATGGGGACAAGGTTATCCAATGCAGGAAGAGTGGCACTACAGCTTTGGGCTAACCACTGGAAGCCAGAAGGTGTGTGTAAAGCTGGGAAAGGAGCTGGGTGCTTGCTAAAAGACCTTAACAATGATCTGTGAAGCTGAGACGGTTGATGCTGAGAGAGAAGCCCTCTGGATGTCAAGACAGATTATTTGGTAGCTGTAAAATAGACAGAAGAGGCAAAGAGGCTTCAATTTCTTATGATACAGGAAAGAAGAGTACATTGCCTACCTGTAGAGGTCGAAGAGTCTTGTCTAACTTGCCTAAAACAATTATAAAGTATCAAGTTGCAGCAGAAGCAGTCAAACTGTGGTTGTCTCTAATTTTGTCAGAACATTTGTATTTAAATGTACTTGAAGTAGTAGACTGTGAGGCAAATGAGTCTGCTTGCATAGTATCATTGGCAGAAGGGAGTTGCCAAGGAGAATGCAACCCCCGTAGAAGAAGAATCCTGACAAGTTATATTAAAGATACTGCAGAGGGTACAGAAAAAGTCATATTGGTAAAGAAGAAGTGTTACTTTTATGTGAATTTGATCCATTCTATCCTGGAATCATGTCATCCAGGATTACCATTGGTGCTGTTTTCATTGTGGAACTTTTCACCAAACGAAGAAGGAACTGTTACCAGTGGATTTTTGTTTGATTGAACCTTTGTTTCTTTGGAACTTTTCAAGAAGTGATTTAAGACTGTATTTCCCTTGGAAGAAATGTACTTTGGACATTCCTGGGGAACAAGATCTACCTATGACAAGTAGAGGTCATTCAGGACAGTGGTAATTTGGTAATCTTTCATTGATGCTGTTTATACTTTTTTTGATTATTTAGTTGTTTAGTTGTTCAGTCTCAGGGTGAGTTTTGTGTATGCTAGGAGATTTTGCCTTAGATCCTAGACCAGGTAGGGAATCCCTTGGTAGAGTAGGCTTAGATACTTTTTTCTTTGCAATTTTTGTGTACAATAAAATGTCAAATAATAATGATGCAGTGGAAGAGGAGGTTGAATCCTTGTAAGGACGGTGGGGTCTGGATAAGGACATTGACTATTTCCTGACTATTTCCTGGGCATTTGTTAAAGGTTGAAAATTTATTTAACCAATAAAACATTAAAAAAAAAAAAAAAAATGTCAAATACTAAGAAAACTACAAGCAGTTGATTGCCTCACATTGCTGACCCCTCACAGCGTGCACGTGGATTCGGCACAAGAAACCGAATGGAGCACCCGCACTGTGGTGCTCCTCCTGCGTAGAGTCACAGCAGGCCTCAGCATGCAGTTCTTGTTACAGATACACACTTTGAGAGACAAGGTTAGAATAGCAATGGACAGTGAACATTTTTAGTCCTTGTGTGTAATGAATGCTGGAGAGTCAAATTAATAATTAAATACCAGTTTGGTTTTGGAGTCTTCTTTACAAGACACAATGGGCCTCATTACAACTTTGCCGGTCCGGAAACAATGGTGCCGGTAAGCTTACCAACACTGTTGTTTCTGGACCGGCAAAGTACAAGTCTACATGCCAGAGCTAATGTGCCCGACAGGTCTGCCCCTGCCGGGCACAGCGGCCACGGTAGGCAGACTTTCATGGAAGCACCGGCACCGTTATTAACAGTGTGGGTGCTTCTGTGGTCCCTACTCACATAGAGTCCTATTGGACACTATGGGAATTGGACTAACATTTTGCTGCCGCCTGACTTTCCGCACCGGCAGGGTTGGAATCCCCTGATGTTACTGGCAAGCCAGGTGCCGGTAAATTGTACAAGTCCGGTGGCAACCTGCCGGTTTTACCAGAACGGTTACCGCCGGACTTGTAATGAAGCCCAATATTGTTTTTGATTAGAATAAGTGATGAAGCCCCTCTCCACAGAAGAAGATGCAAAGACCAACCCCATCTCCATCCTTCCTGCAGACATCAGGTAGCCCAGCAATATTGTGGCCCCAATGGGAACTTTAAATCACAACACACCTAGATGCCTTGGGAGGGGCAGATTATGCCCCAAGAATGAAGAAGACCATGCTACTGAATGCCATTGGTGTGGAAGGGCAGAGGATATTTTCTGGATTGAAGCTGGGTGCAGATGATGTATGTAAAGAAGCTATCAGAAGGGGGGACCAGGGGAAGCGTTTCCCCCCGGGGAGATTTTTGGCACTGCACAAGGGAATTTAAGGCGGTGTGGAAGGATCTGGAGCAGGCGACGGTTAGGGCGTGCGTTTGTGCCAGGTCGCCCGCTCCAGAGCCTTTCCCTGAATGGGGCCGCATAATTGCAGAGTTGAGGTGAGGCAGGTTAGAATAGTTTATTTAGGGAGGGTGGTTATGTTTATCTCAGTTTAGTTTAATTAAAAAAAAATATAATAATAATAAATAGTCGGAGGTGCCGTACATAAGGCACCTCCTCCTACCTTAGGTAGCACTGATTAGCTGGTGTGGCGGGGTCGCGGGGGGGTGTCCGTGTGTTAGGGAGCGCAACTTCCTTAGGGTTGTCAGCACCGGCGAGCACTGGTTTTCCTGTCTGGCCGGGCCCCGCACGGTTTCTGTGAGAGGAGCGCGGGTGTCAGGGTGTTGTGCTTTCACAGGGAGCAATTATCATTGTGCTGCGGCGTGCGAGCCCCAGAGGCCGGCGCCCAGTTTGTTACTGCGGTGGCAACGTGTGGGTCAGAGGTGGCAGTGCTATCCTCTTAAAGGGGCCTTTTGGGGGACGCCGACAAGCATTTAGTTGGTGTTTTTTGCTGTACATTGTACTGGTTTGATACTGGGACAGGAAGGTGTTGTGTGGGTATTGTTGGCGGGTCAAGAAGCTTCAAGGGGCCCTCCTTCTCATTTTGCCTCTATAAAAGAGGGCATCATGAAAAATATTTAACAAAAATTGAAATAATTTAGGTTCTTCTATTAGGGACAGTTAACCTTTAGTTTTTATTTTTCAGTTAGTGTTTCTAATTGGGACATTGGCCTGTTTTCTGCTCTGGTGCTCCTGGCAGGCTGTTACACAAGATAAATAATTAATAGGTTTTTAAGTAAACAATAAATTATTTTGGCTGACCTGGTAACTTTGGCTGCCTGCTAATTTGCAATTTCTAAGTTTTGTCGGTTTTATCTGCGGGGGGCCATTTTCAGATACTACTGGCGCTGAGTTTCCCGTTCCCAGCGTTTTAAAGGGGGGAAGGCTCGGGGCTAGCTAGGCATTTCAGCAGGGTGTTGCACAAGTGTGCAATTGCGCTGGTTAAGCAGGATGGTAGGGCAGGGGGAAAAGAAGAAGGGACTGGTGGATGCTAAGGCCCTGAGGGAAGCATTGGAGATCATTAGTAGGGCATCCAAGGCTCAGCTGGAGGGGGCCGTGGTTGAGGTTACAGGTAAAGGGGAGGAAGGGGGGGAAGGCCACAGCGGAGAGCAGCGGCAGATGGGGCTTTTGCGGCTTGTAGCCCTTTGGCAGGTAGAGGGGAGGCCTGGGAATCCAGGGAGAGAAAGATGTGGAGGGAGATTGACAGGAGAGCGTCTGGGGGAAGTGCAGTTGGGAGAGGGGCGGATAGTGGTTTGGGAGAGAATGATCGGGAGGATGTAGGGGATGTAAGGAGTGCTCATAAAAGTGTAGGTCGGGCGGGGCATCAAGGTGGAGATGAAGGGGTGCAGAGAGAGGTGCCAGGGCAGAGGGGCAAGGATGAAAAATACCTGCGGAAGAGTGCAGGTGGGAGAAGGAGAGATCGGTCCCCATCAATTAGTGATGTTAAGGAGGGGCGCGGAACGCTCCCTCCGGATAGTAGGATTTCGGGCGGAGGGCACAGAGCAGCCCCTGCTGTTGCAGATGATGAATATGGAGACGGTTTAGGAACGGCCCCTCCTCGAGCTGAGCAAGGACAGTCTAGAGGGCACAGCACTGCCCCTAGCGAGGAAGAACACAGGGTGGAGGAGAGGACACCTCGCCTGAGAGAAGAGGACCAGGAAGGGGTTTCTGCGTCCCCACGGAAAAGACGCCAAATGAGTGGCGGGGCAGACGCCCTGGGCTCTCAAGAGGAGGATCTACTCAGCCAGAGCATGTGCTCGCAGCAGCAATGGTATTTCATGGGTGATGATGAAGGGATGGAAGAAAATGTGGGGCAGTGGGAGGATGAAGGTTATAGGGCGGTAAGAAGGAGGGGGAGAGCAAGAAGGGATCTTAGGTGGGATTGTGAAAGACAGGAGCAAAGGGGTTGGGGAGAAAGAAGTCGGTGGAATAACTGGCTGGGTGAGACTGCTGACATGTTTTGTCCCCGCAGCAGAAGCCCATTAGGGAAAGAGGCGAGGAACATCGGAGTGGAGGCCAGGCTGCAGACGGGGGATGGCATGGCGGAAAGAGGTGAGTGGGATGGGGACTGGTCAACTTCATGACAGAGGGGGGACCCGAGAACGGAGGCAAGAAGTGAAGGGTCAGGAATGCATGGGGTAAGGAGAGAGACTGGTGTGCATGCGATTGGTGCCTTGGTGGGGGGAAAGAAAAATTGCTCATTGGAGGTACATACAGACAAGGTGATTGAGCCATTGGCACTCGAGGCACAGGTTTCAAAGGATAAAGAGGTTGAGTTGAAGGGCAAGGAGAAAAAGCTACCATATATGGGCATCACAAAACCTTTGATAGCACACTTGATGGCAGCGACTAAGGATAAGATTCAGGCAAGGGGTATTTGTGGATGTGTTTAAGTTGCTTCATAGGGAAGTGAGAGCGAAAGAGGTTTCTAAGGAAGAGGAGAGAGAACTGGCCTCGCTCCCGAGGGTACCGGTGACAATTGAAAATTGGACGTCAGCATTTATTATCTACGCGACTGTCTATTGCGAGAAATTTCCGGAGCGATGCGTGGCTCTGCTAAAATATATGGATGTGATTAGAAAGGCATTTACAAGTTTTGGGGATTTTTCGTGGGTGTGTTAAAATGAAGAATTTACAGCAATGATGGCAGAGGACAGCCAGGCGGTCTGGGGTGAAATAGACATGGATCTATGGCTGCAGTGGATGGCACCGACAAGGCCTGCCCCGACATTGCACACTGCAGGTGGGTTGCCTGGGCCTTTCTGGCCCTTTCTTGGTCGCTCCGCCCACGAGGGGGTAGAGGGAGGAGGCAGAGAGCAACCCTCAGCAGCATGCTGGGCCTTTAATAAGGACAGCTGCACAAGGAATGTGTGTAGGTTCAGACATGAATGTAGTAAGTGTGCAGGGAAGCACCCACTTACTCACTGTTTCCAACAAGGAGACAGGGGGAGGGAGAGAGGATCTGGTAGAGGGGTTGTGGGAAAGGCTTTTACTACAATTAAAATGGAGGTGTTGGAGAAGTAGTTGGAATTTTATCTGGACAGGGAAGGGGCAGAGATTATGGGAGACGGTTTTCGTCATGGTCTCAGGCTGGGTTACCAGGGGCCGAGGGTGCGTCGGTGTGCAGAAAATTTGAAGTCCACCAAGGAAAATGTGGAGGTGGTCAGGGAGAAATTGGGCAAGGAAATAGCAGTGGGTAAAGTGGTAGGGGTATTTGATGATCTGCCAGGAGATTAAGTGGCCTGAGGGTATGTCTGTCAACGATTTTATTCCCCCGGAAGATTGTGGGGTTGTATACGCAAGTGTGGACCAGGCGGTGGGTTTGGTGAGAAAAGCGGGGTGTGGGGCCTTCATGGCCAAGTGCGAAATTAAGGCAGCTTTCAGGTTGTTGCCTGTGCACCAGGAGGATTTTTGGCTGCTGGGAATGCAATTTGAGGACCGCATCTACATTGACAAAGCTTTGCCAATGGGGTGCGCAATTTCTTGCACCTTGTTCAAGTGTTTCAGTTCCTTTTGCAGTGGGTTTTCTCATACAGTTATGGTTGGGAAAGGGTACTCCATTACCTAGATGATTTTCTGTTCATTAGTAGGGCAGACAGAGAGAGGGAGTTCGAGGAGATGCTAAAGGTGTTTCAGGATCTGATGGGAGAGTTGGGGGTGCCTTTGGCAGAAGACAAAACAGAAGGACTGGCATTGGTGTTGACCTTTTTAGGGATTGAATTGGACTCAGTGGCCATGACCTCACGCTTGCCGCATGACAAGGTGAGCAAACTGGTAGAATTGCTGGAGAAAGCGGTGGGGGCTTGGAAAATTATGCTAGTGGAAATGCAGAGACTGGTGGGGTAACTGAATTTTGCATACAAGGTGTAGGCCCCGTGGCAGACTTTTTGTAGAAACATGGCACGGACTATGGCGGGAGCAAAGTGCCCACATCATCGGGCAAGGGTATCAGGTGCAGTTCAGGAAGACTGCAGGATTTGCCTGCGTTTTCTGGAGAGTTTTAACGGGGTGTCCATGTGGTTGCAGGGGGATCCAGTGTCATGGAAAATGCAGATATTTTCATATGCAGCAGGTGCAGAAGCATTTGGAGTGTTTTGGGAAGGAAAATCGTGCGCGGACAAGTGGCCATCTGTTCTGCATTGCAAGGAATTGAATGTGGTGTTTAAGGCAACACATGTGCCGGGGAAGGATAATGGCATCGCTGATGCATTATCTCATTTTCAATGGCAGAGATTCCGTGGATTGGCTCCCGGAGCAGAACAGGAGGGGCAGCAGATTCCGGAGGAGCTGTGGAAGATAGGAAGCTAAGAGCGCTTTCTTTGGTGGAGGGTTTGCTTGCCCCGGCATCTAGGGAGTCATACAGGAGAGCATGGAAGGATTTCATAGAAGGGGAGCTCTTAGCTGGAAGGGTAGGGGGGGTGAGGAAGAGCGGAGAAGGGATGAT